>NC_042968.1:49173042-49215542 GCF_901001165.1 Salmo trutta
TCTCTGGTCTCTGCTCCTCCCGTTGTGGGGTCTGAGACGCCGACGGCTCCCACCATTAGCTCTGACAAATTGAAAACCCTAGTCATTGGCGACTCCATTACCCGCAGTATTAGACTTAAAACTAATCATCCAGCGATCATACACTGTTTACCAGGGGGCAGGGCTACCGACGTTAAGGCTAATCTAAAGACGGTGCTGGCTAAAGCTAAAACTGGCGAGTGTAGAGAGTATAGAGATATTGTTATCCACGTCGGCACCAATGATGTTAGGATGAAACAGTCAGAGGTCACCAAGCGCAACATAGCTTCAGCATGTAAATCAGCTAGAAAGATGTGTCGGCATCGATTAATTGTCTCTGGCCCCCTCCCAGTTAGGGGGAGTGATGAGCTCTACAGCAGAGTCTCACAACTCAATCGCTGGATGAAAACTGTTTTCTGCCCCTCCCAAAAGATAGAATTTGTAGATAACTGGCCCTCTTTCTGGGATTCACCCACAAACAGGACCAAGCCTGGCCTGCTGAGGAGTGACGGACTCCATCCTAGCTGGAGGGGTGCTCTCATCTTATCTACGAACATAGACAGGGCTCTAACTCCTCTAGCTCCACAATGAAATAGGGTGCAGGCCAGGCAACAGGCTGTTAGCCAGCCTGCCAGCTTAGTGGAGTCTGCCACTAGCACAGTTAGCGTAGTCAGCTCAGCTTTCCCCATTGAGACCGTGTCTGTGCCTCGATCTAGGTTGGGCAAAATTAAAAATGGCGGTGTTCGCTTCAGTAATCTTACTAGTATAAAGACCTCCTCCATTCCTGCCATTATTGAAAGAGATTGTGATACTTCACATCTCAAAATTGGGTTACTTAATGTTAGATCCCTCACTTCCAAGGCAGTTATAGTCAATGAACTAATCACTGATCATAATCTTGATGTGATTGGCCTGACTGAAACATGGCTTAAGCCTGATGAATTTACTGTGTTAAATGAGGCCTCACCCCCTGGTTACACTAGTGACCATACCCCCCGTGCATCCGGCAAAGGCGGAGGTGTTGCTAACATTTACGATAGCAAATTTCAATTTACAAAAAAAAAAACAATGACGTTTTCGTCTTTTGAGCTTCTAGTCATGAAATCTATGCAGCCTACTCAATCACTTTTTATAGCTACTGTTTACAGGCCTCCTGGGCCATATGCAGTGTTCCTTACTGAGTTCCCTGAATTCCTATCGGATCTTGTAGTCATAGCAGATAATATTCTAATTTTTGGTGACTTTAAAACTTCTTCAGCCTACCATCCCGTTAGCGGGATCATTTTCCAGCGAAAACTCCTAGCGACATTAGCATAACGAAATTCAATATTTTTTTTTTTTCAAATATAGGGCTGTCTCATATCGTTTTATAGATACACCTCTCTTGAATCGACCCTCGTTGTCCGATTTCAAAAAGGTTTTACAGGAAAAGCACAATATTAGATTATGTTAGAGGAGTACATGGTAAAAGTCGCATCATATGAATTTTCCGAGCAAGCACACCCATCACATATAAACAAAAAACAGCTAAATGCAGCACTAACCTTTTACAAACTTCATCAGATGACACACCTAGGACATCATGTTACACACAGCATGCAATCTTTTGTTCAATAAAGGTCATATTTCTATATAAAAACAGCATTTTACATCGGCACCTGAGGTTGACTAACATTTTCCCATAAAATGCGTCCCGGGAAACTGTGCTACAATTTTATAAATAACTATTCGAAAACGATTTTTTTTATACATATTGTCAATCTAAGATTTATAGATGAATATCTCTTGAAAACACCAGTCAAAACAGATTTTAAATTAACTTTACAGGGTAATCACACTTTGAGATCAAATGGGATGCGATACCCAGAAATTGAGCTCGAAAACATAGCTCGGCGCCACCTGTGAACAATAGCACGTAACATCTTATATTGTATAATATCGCCAATAATCCCTCACCTTTAGTTGTCTTCATCAGAAATCATTTCCCGATGTCCCAGGTCCATGACAAATGTATTTTCGGTCGAAAAAGTCCATGCTTTATGTTCCATTAGCTTCCTCTTGCTAGCGCGTCCTAAGGCTGTAATCAAATGTTGATCCGTGGGCGGCAGCTGTCTAACGCAAAATGACTGTTTACGGTAAGTGAGGGTCGTTCAAACATGTCAAACGTTTTATCAAGTAATCGTCAGTGCCTGTTTCAACAAGAGAACCAATCAGATTCGAGTGGGACGATTTCATTGTGTTTCAAAAAACTTCCAAAGGTGGGGGCAGACACGGCCGCCAACGTCACAATGCTCATGGCCCTCCGACTGTGACCAATTGCCACATCGTCTCTTTCACTGAGTTTCCACCGTAGAACCCTCAAAACACTTTGTAAAGACTGGGGACATCTAGTGGAAGCACTGGAAAGTGCTCAATTTTCATTATTTCACGTTGTGAATTATAGGTAAGGCTGTGAAGTCGAGTCAACAATTCAGATTTCCACTTCCTGGTTCAATCGGTCTCGGGGTTTTGACTGCCATACGAGTTCTGTTATACTCACAGACACCATTCAAACAGTTTTAGAAAATTTAGGGTGTTTTCTATCCATATAAAATAAGTATATGCATGTCCTAGCTTCTGACTTTGATTAGTAGGCCGTTGAAAATGGGAACGATTTTTTTCCAAAATGCGCTGTGGCGCCCCCTATCCTAGGGTAAATCGAACAGGTTAACATTCACATGGAAAAGTCCACAGACCCACTCCAAAAGGCTTTCGGAGCCATCATCGACTCAGTGGGTTTTGTCCAACATGTCTCTGGACCTACTCACTGCCACAGTCATACTCTGGACCTAGTTTTATTGCGTTTACAATTGCAACAAATAATCTGCTCAGACCCCAACCAAGGAAGATTAAAAGTCGTGCTATAAATTCTCAGACAACCCAAAGATTCCTTGATGCCCTTCCAGACTCCCTCTGCCTACCCAAGGACGTCAGAGGACAAGAATCAGTTAACCACCTAAGCGAGGAACTCAATTTAACCTTGCGCAATACCCTAGATGCAGTTGCACCCCTAAAAATTAAAAAAATTAAAAACATCTGTCATAAGAAACTAGCTCCCTGGTATACAGAAAATACACGAGGTCTGAAGCAAGCTTCCAGAAAATTGGAACGGAAATGGCACCACACTAAACTGGAAGTCTTCCGGCTAGCTTGGAAAGACAGTACCGCGCAGTATCGAAGAGCCCTCACTGCTGCACGATCATCCTATTTTTCCAACTTAATTGAGGAAAATAAGAACAATCCGAAATTTCTTTTTGACACTGTCGCAAAGCTAACTAAAAAGCTGCATTCGCAAATGGAGGATGGCTTTCACTTCAGCAGTAATAAATTTATGAACTTCTTTGAGGAAAAGATCATGATCATTAGAAAGCAAATTACGGACTCCTCTTTAAATCTGGGTATTCCTCCAGGGCTCCATTGTCCTGAGTCTGCACAACTCTGCCAGGACCTAGGATCAAGGGAGATACTAAAGTGTTTTAGTACTATATCTCTTGACATAATGATGAAAATAATCATGGCCTCCAAACCCTCAAGCTGCATACTGGACCCTATTCCAACTAAACTACTGAAAGAGCTGCTTCCTGTGCTTGGCCCTCCTATGTTGAACATAATAAACGGCTCTCTATCCACCGGATGTGTACCAAGCTCACTAAAAGTGGCAGTAATAAAGCCTCTCTTGAAAAAGCCGAATCTTGACCCAGAAATTATAAAAAACTATCGGCCTATATCGAATCTTCCATTCCTCTCAAAAATTTTAGAAAAAGTTGTTGCGCAGCAACTCACTGCCTTCCTGAAGACAAACAATGTATACGAAACGCTTCAGTCTGGTTTTAGACCCCATCATAGCACTGAGACTGCACTTGTGAAGGTGGTAAATGACCTTTTAATGACGTCAGACCGAGGCTCTGCATCTGTCCTCATGCTCCTAGATCTTAGTGCCGCTTTTGATACCATCGATCACCACATTCTTTTGGAGAGATTGGAAACCCAAATTGGTCTACATGGACAAGTTCTGGCCTGGTTTAGATCTTATCTGTCGGAAAGATATCAGTTTGTCTCTGTGAATGGTTCGTCCTCTGACAAATCAATTGTAAATTTCGGTGTTCCTCAAGGTTCCGTTCTAGGACCACTATTGTTTTCACTATATATTTTACCTCTTGGGGATGTCATTCGAAAACATAATGTTAAATTTCACTGCTATGCGGACGACACACAGCTGTACATTTCAATGAAACATGGTGAAGCCCTAAAATTGCCCTCGCTAGAAGCCTGTGTTTCAGACATAAGTAAGTGGATGGCTGCAAATTTTCTACTTTTAAACTCGGACAAAACAGAGATGCTTGTCCTAGGTCCCAAGAAACAAAGAGATCTTCTGTTGAATCTGACAATTAATCTGGATGGTTGTACAGTCGTCTCAAATAAAACTGTGAAGGACCTCGGCGTTACTCTGGAACCTGATCTCTCTTTTGAAGAACATATCAAGACTGCTTCAAGGACAGCTTTTTTCCGTCTAAGTAACATTGCAAAAATCAGAAACTTTCTGTCCAAAAATGACGCAGAAAAATTAATCCATGCTTTTGTTACTTCTAGGCTCGACTACTGCAATGCTCTACTTTCCGGCTACCCGGATAAAGCACTAAACAAACTTCAGTTAGTGCTAAATACGGCTGCTAGAATCCTGACTAGAACCAAAACATTTGATCATATTACTCCAGTGCTAGCCTCCCTACACTGGCTTCCTGTTAAGGCATGGGCTGATTTCAAGGTTTTACTGCTAACCTACAAAGCATTACATGGGCTTGCTCCTACCTATCTTTCCGATTTGGTCCTGCCGTACATACCTACACGTACGCTACGGTCACAAGACGCAGGCCTCCTAATTGTCCCTAGAATTTCTAAGCAAACGGCTGGAGGTAGGGCTTTCTCCTATAGAGCTCCATTTTTATGGAATGGTCTGCCTACCCATGTGAGAGACACAGACTCAGTCTCAACCTTTAAGTCTTTACTGAAGACTTATCTCTTCAGTAGGTCCTATGATTAAGTATAGTCTGGCCCAGGAGTGTGAAGGTGAACGGAAAGGCTGGAGCAACGAACCGCCCTTGCTGTCTCTGCCTTGTCGGTTCCCCTCTTCCCACTGGGATTCTCTGCCTCTAACCCTTTTACAGGGGCTGAGTCACTGACTTACTGGTGTTCTTCCATGCCGCCCATGGGAGGGGTGCGTCACTTGAGTAGGTTGAGCCACTGACGTGGTCTTCCTGTCTGGGTTGGCGCCCCCCCTTGGGTTGTGCCGTGGCGGAGATCTTTGTGGGCTATACTCGGCCTTGTCTTCGGACGGTAAGTTGGTGGTTGTAGATATCCCTCTAGTGGTGTGGGGGCTGTGCTTTGGCAAAGTGGGTGGGGTTATATCCTGCCTGTTTGGCCCTGTCCGGGGGTATCATCGGATGGGGCCACAATGTCTTCTGATCCCTCCTGTCTCAGCCTCCAGTATTTATGCTGCAGTAGTTTATGTGTCGGGGGGCTAGGGTCAGTCTGTTACATCTGGAGTATTCTCTTGTCTTATCCGGTGTCCTGTGTGAATGTAAATATGCTCTCTCTAATTCTCTCTTTCTCTCTTTCTTTCTTTCTCTCGGAGGACCTGAGCCCTAGGACCATGCCTCAGGACTACCTGGCATGATGACTCCTTGCTGTCCCCAGTCCACCTGGCCATGCTGCTGCTCCAGTTTCAACTGTTCTGCCTGCGGCTACGGAACCCTGACCTGTTCACCGGACGTGCTTGTTACACCCTCGACAATTACTATGATTATTATTATTTGACCATGCTGGTCATTTACGAACATTTTAACATCTTGACCATGTTCTGTTATAATATCCACCCGGCACAGCCAGAAGAGGACTGGCCACCCCTCATAGCCTGGTTCCTCTCTAGGTTTCTTCCTAGGTTTTTGGCCTTTCTCAGGAGTTTTTCCTAGGGAGTTTTTCCCAGCCACCGTGCTTCTTTCACATGCATTGCTTGCTGTTTGGGGTTTTAGGCTGGGTTTCTGTACAGCACTTTGAGATTTCAGCTGATGTACGAAGGGCTATATAAATAAATTTGATTTGATTTGATTTGATTTTGTAGTTGTGGAATAGACTGTCCTGTAGAAGAGTCTATAAACATGGAATGTGGAATAGACTGTCCTGTTGAAGAGTCTATAAACATGGAACGTGGAATAGACTGTCCTGTAGAAGAGTCTATAGCCATGGAACGTGGAATAGACTGTCCTGTAGAAGAGTCTATAACCATGTACTGTAGTTGTGGAATAGACTGTCCTGTAGAAGAGTCTATAAACATAGAACGTGGAATAGACTGTCCTGTAGAAGAGTATAAACATGGAATGTGGAATAGGCTGTCCTGTAGAAGAGTCTATAACCATGTACTGTAGTTGTGGAATAGACTGTCCTGTAGAAGAGTCTATAAACATGGAACGTGGAATAGACTGTCCTGTTGAAGAGTCTATAAACATGAACCGTGGAATAGACTGTCCTGTAGAAGAGTCTATAAACATGGAACGTGGAATAGACTGTCATTTCTATAGTGCTGTGAACGATTAGTGCTTTTTCAGGTCGGTTCAATTATTACAAAAATAATCAGTTTTTTTTACATTTTGGTTTCGATTATATATATTTTTTGACGTTATTAATAAATGCATTATGCATTATGTGGGTTGAATGCGGTAATAACATAGAATAAAATAATTAATAAATAAAGTCCAGCGATGGTAGTAACAGCCAATTAGTTATTAACCATCACTTAAAAGAAACGTTTAAATCGTGTCAAAACTGAAGTTAGCAACTCCAGCCAGTATTTTTTTTGCTTAGTTTGCAGAGTATTTTGTTTATATAGTTGTCTTTTGGCTGACTCTAAAAAACAGAGTATTTTGTTTATATAGTTGTCTTTTGGCTGACTCTAAAAAAGAGAGTATTTTGTTTATATAGTTGTCTTTTGGCTGACTCTGAAAAACAGAGTATTTTGTTTATATAGTTGTCTTTTGGCTGACTCTAAAAAACAGAGTATTTTGTTTATATAGTTGTCTTTTGGCTGACTCTAAAAACAGAGTATTTTGTGTATATAGTTGTCTTTTGGCTGACTCTAAAAAAACAGAGTATTTTGTGTATATAGTTGCCTTTTGGCTGACTCTAAAAAAACAGAGTATTTTGTGTATATAGTTGCCTTTTGGCTGACTCTAAAAAGCCTTGTTCTGAATCTGCCAGAAGGCTCAGAGAATATCCAACGTGTTGTTGTGCCCCTGTTGCTTTAACTGCTCATTTTTTCCGTCCAGGGGTGGTGATCATGAGATGACATCAGCGGTTACCACAGGTCAGGGGGAATGACAGTAAATGACAACTTGCTTTTGTTTAATTTTAGCCTTGGCTGGCTGGCTGACTGACTGACTGACTGGCTGGCTGGCTGGCTGGCTGGCTGGCTGGCTGGCTGACTGGCTGGCTGGCTGGCTGGTTGGCTGGCTGGCTGGCTGGCTGGCTGACCGGCTGACTGGCTGGCTGGCTGGCTGACTGACTGGCTGGCTGGCTGGCTGACTGGCTGACTGACTAACTGGCTGGCAGACTGGCTGGTCGGCAGGCTGAATAAATGGCTGGCTGGATGGCTGGCTGACTGACTAACTGGCTGGCCGGCAGGCTGAATAACTGGCTGACTGACTAACTGGCTGGCTGGCTGACTGACTGGCTGGCTGACTGACTGGTTGACTGGCTGGCAGGCTGAATAACTGGCTAACTGGTGGGCTGATTGGCTGGCTGACTGACACAGAGGGAGCAGGGGAGAGCAGCCTATATGTCAGCAGAGAGGCAGAGCAGAGTCCCAAGTGACACCCTATTCCCTATATAGTGCACTACATGGCACCCTATTCCCTATATAGTGCACTTTATGGCACCCTATTCCCTATATAGTGCACGCTATTTTTGACCAGAGGATTATGGGGTATAGACCTATGCATACAGTTAGGTCCATAATGATTGGCACCCTTGATAAAGATGAGCAAAAATAATATTACTGTATTATATAGTATGAGTTATATTATTACTGTATTATATAGTATGAGTTATATTATTACTGTATTATATAGTAGGAGTTATATTATTACTATATTATATAGTATGAGTTATAATATTACTGTATTATATAGTATGAGTTATATTATTACTATATTATATAGTATGAGTTATATTATTACTGTATTATATAGTTTGAGTTAGATTATTACTATATTATATAGTATGAGTTATATTATTATTGTATTATATAGTATGAGTTATATTATTACTATATTATATAGTATGAGTTATATTATTACTGTATTATATAGTATGAGTTATATTATTACTGTATTATATAGTATGAGTTATATTACTTCTGTATTATATAGTATGAGTTATATTATTACTATATTATATAGTATGAGTTATATTATTACTATATTGTATATTATGAGTTATATTATTACTGTATTATATAGTATGAGTTATATTATTACTATATTGTATAGTATGAGTTATATTATTACTATATTATATAGTATGATCTATATACAGTTGAAGTCGGTAGTTTACATACACTTAGGTTGGAGTCATTAAAACTCATTTTTCAACCACTCCACAAATTTCTTGTTTACAAACTACTTTTGGCAAGTCGGTTGGGACATGTACTTTGTGCATGACACAAGTAATTATTCCAACAATTGTTTACAGACTATTGTTTACAGATTATTTCACTTATAATTCACTGTATCACAATTCCAGTGGGTCAGAAGTTTACATACACTAAGTACAGTTTTATACAATAGTAATATGAGTTATATTATTACTATATAATATAGTATGAGTTATATTATAACTGCATTATATAGTATGAGTTATATTATTACTATATTATATAGTATGTGCTGTATTAGTACTATATTATATAGTATGAGTTATATTATTACTATATTATATAGAATGAGTTATATTAATACTATATTATATATAATTAGTTATATCATTACTATAATATATAGTATGAGTTATAGTATTACTATATTATTACTATATTATATAGTATGAGCTATATTATTACTATATTTGTCACGTCCTGACCAGCAGATGGAGCTGTTGTAATAGTTTGGGGGTCAGGACGTGGCAGTCTTGTGTGTGTGTGTTTGAATGTTCTCTGTGTCTTGTGACTCCTGATCAGGAACAGCTGGGGATCGTTGTTCCTGATTGGGAGTCATATATGTAGGAGTATGTTTGTGGGGAATTGTGGTGAGCACTGCTTGTTCTGTGTTTAAGCCTTATGCTTTGCCAGACTGTTTTGTCGATCGTTATTTCTGTTTGTTATTTTGGTGTTCATTTTTGTATTCATTAAAACGTTGAGATGAGCATACACATACCTGCTGCGTTTTGGTCCTCCTTCACCAACGACAACCGTGACAGAATTCCCCACCAACACAGGACCAAGCAGCGGAAGAAGGCTGGCGAGGACTGGGAGACACGACGGGTAAGGGAGACCGAGAGGCACCCCCAAGAATTTTTTAGGGGGGGGCACAAGGGCTGTTTGACGGGGCAGGAGCTGCCCGCCAGTCAACAGTCGCCAGAGCTGCCCGCCAGTCAACAGTCGTCAAAGCGGCCCGCCAGTCAACAGTCGTCAGAGCTGCCCAGTCGTCAGAGCTGCCCGCCAGTCAACAGTCGTCAGATCTGCCCGCCAGTCAACAGTCGTCAGTGCAACTTGCAGACTTGTTTACGCTGCTGTGCGTTTTTGTTGCCGTTTTTACTTTGCTACCTGACGGTTTTTACTTTTTCATTACCGTATATTTTTACTTTTTCCCT
The DNA here is from genome assembly GCF_901001165.1 of Salmo trutta. NCBI lineage: Eukaryota > Metazoa > Chordata > Actinopteri > Salmoniformes > Salmonidae > Salmo > Salmo trutta. The sequence goes on from NC_042968.1 coordinate 49,182,958, forward strand.
CACTCAACTTTTTTTTTTCATTCAACTTTCCTACCCCGGAGGTTTTATCTGGACATGGTTCGTCAGGACTTCAAACAGCCGAAGCTAAGTAACATTAACATGATGCCTTCTAATTGCAGTCGTTGTACTCATAATATACAGGAGAACGATCGCCTTACGGCAAGGATAGCTGTGCTGCAAGCCCAGCTTCAGACGCAATCGTTAGGCAAGGGTAATTTCAGTGTAGGAAAGGATGAAACAGCGTCTGTGCCACCAGCAAGTACAGATAGTAACGTTAGTATAAACCCCCTCGCACGGTCCCCGCAGCCGGACATCTTTCTCATGGCGTCTGGAGGGAAACGCTGTAGGAATGCTCAACCGGTGTCGCTTATTCAGCCGACAGAAACTTTCAACCGGTTCTCCCCGTTAAGCGAGTCGGAGTCGGAGGCCGAGACTTCTCTGGTCTCTGCTCCTCCCGTTGTGGGGTCTGAGACGCCGACGGCTCCCACCATTAGCTCTGACAAATTGAAAACCCTAGTCATTGGCGACTCCATTACCCGCAGTATTAGACTTAAAACTAATCATCCAGCGATCATACACTGTTTACCAGGGGGCAGGGCTACCGACGTTAAGGCTAATCTAAAGACGGTGCTGGCTAAAGCTAAAACTGGCGAGTGTAGAGAGTATAGAGATATTGTTATCCACGTCGGCACCAACGATGTTAGGATGAAACAGTCAGAGGTCACCAAGCGCAACATAGCTTCAGCATGTAAATCAGCTAGAAAGATGTGTCGGCATCGATTAATTGTCTCTGGCCCCCTCCCAGTTAGGGGGAGTGATGAGCTCTACAGCAGAGTCTCACAACTCAATCGCTGGATGAAAACTGTTTTCTGCCCCTCCCAAAAGATAGAATTTGTAGATAACTGGCCCTCTTTCTGGGATTCACCCACAAACAGGACCAAGCCTGGCCTGCTGAGGAGTGACGGACTCCATCCTAGCTGGAGGGGTGCTCTCATCTTATCTACGAACATAGACAGGGCTCTAACTCCTCTAGCTCCACAATGAAATAGGGTGCAGGCCAGGCAACAGGCTGTCAGCCAGCCTGCCAGCTTAGTGGAGTCTGCCACTAGCACAGTTAGCGTAGTCAGCTCAGCTTTCCCCATTGAGACCGTGTCTGTGCCTCGATCTAGATTGGGCAAAATTAAAAATGGCGGTGTTCGCTTCAGTAATCTTACTAGTATAAAGACCTCCTCCATTCCTGCCATTATTGAAAGAGATTGTGATACTTCACATCTCAAAATTGGGTTACTTAATGTTAGATCCCTCACTTCCAAGGCAGTTATAGTCAATGAACTAATCACTGATCATAATCTTGATGTGATTGGCCTGACTGAAACATGGCTTAAGCCTGATGAATTTACTGTGTTAAATGAGGCCTCACCCCCTGGTTACACTAGTGACCATACCCCCCGTGCATCCGGCAAAGGCGGAGGTGTTGCTAACATTTACGATAGCAAATTTCAATTTACAAAAAAAAAAACAATGACGTTTTCGTCTTTTGAGCTTCTAGTCATGAAATCTATGCAGCCTACTCAATCACTTTTTATAGCTACTGTTTACAGGCCTCCTGGGCCATATGCAGTGTTCCTTACTGAGTTCCCTGAATTCCTATCGGATCTTGTAGTCATAGCAGATAATATTCTAATATTTGGTGACTTTAACATTCACATGGAAAAGTCCACAGACCCACTCCAAAAGGCTTTCGGAGCCATCATCGACTCAGTGGGTTTTGTCCAACATGTCTCTGGACCTACTCACTGCCACAGTCATACTCTGGACCTAGTTTTGTCCCATGGAATAAATGTTGTGGATCTTAATGTTTTTCCTCATAATCCTGGATTATCGGACCACCATTTTATTGCGTTTACAATTGCAACAAATAATCTGCTCAGACCCCAACCAAGGAAGATTAAAAGTCGTGCTATAAATTCTCAGACAACCCAAAGATTCCTTGATGCCCTTCCAGACTCCCTCTGCCTACCCAAGGACGTCAGAGGACAAGAATCAGTTAACCACCTAACCGAGGAACTCAATTTAACCTTGCGCAATACCCTAGATGCAGTTGCACCCCTAAAAATTAAAAATATCTGTCATAAGAAACTAGCTCCCTGGTATACAGAAAATACACGAGCTCTGAAGCAAGCTTCCAGAAAATTGGAACGGAAATGGCGCCACACTAAACTGGAAGTCTTCCGACTAGCTTGGAAAGACAGTACCGTGCAGTATCGAAGAGCCCTCACTGCTGCACGATCATCCTATTTTTCCAACTTAATTGAGGAAAATAAGAACAATCCGAAATTTCTTTTTGACACTGTCCCAAAGTTAACTAAAAAGCAGCATTCGCAAATGGAGGATGGCTTTCACTTCAGCAGTAATAAATTTATGAACTTCTTTGAGGAAAAGATCATGATCATTAGAAAGCAAATTACGGACTCCTCTTTAAATCTGGGTATTCCTCCAGGGCTCCATTGTCCTGAGTCTGCACAACTCTGCCAGGACCTAGGATCAAGGGAGATACTAAAGTGTTTTAGTACTATATCTCTTGACATAATGATGAAAATAATCATGGCCTCCAAACCCTCAAGCTGCATACTGGACCCTATTCCAACTAAACTACTGAAAGAGCTGCTTCCTGTGCTTGGCCCTCCTATGTTGAACATAATAAACAGCTCTCTATCCACCGGATGTGTACCAAGCTCACTAAAAGTGGCAGTAATAAAGCCTCTCTTGAAAAAGCCGAATCTTGACCCAGAAATTATAAAAAACTATCGGCCTATATCGAATCTTCCATTCCTCTCAAAAATTTTAGAAAAAGTTGTTGCGCAGCAACTCACTGCCTTCCTGAAGACAAACAATGTATACAAAACGCTTCAGTCTGGTTTTAGACCCCATCATAGCACTGAGACTGCACTTGTGAAGGTGGTAAATTACCTTTTAATGACGTCAGACCGAGGCTCTGCATCTGTCCTCATGCTCCTAGATCTTAGTGCCGCTTTTGATACCATCGATCACCACATTCTTTTGGAGAGATTGGAAACCCAAATTGGTCTACATGGACAAGTTCTGGCCTGGTTTAGATCTTATCTGTCGGAAAGATATCAGTTTGTCTCTGTGAATGGTTCGTCCTCTGACAAATCAATTGTAAATTTCGGTGTTCCTCAAGGTTCCGTTCTAGGACCACTATTGTTTTCACTATATATTTTACCTCTTGGGGATGTCATTCGAAAACATAATGTTAAATTTCACTGCTATGCGGACGACACACAGCTGTACATTTCAATGAAACATGGTGAAGCCCCAAAATTGCCCTCGCTAGAAGCCTGTGTTTCAGACATAAGGAAGTGGATGGCTGCAAATTTTCTACTTTTAAACTCGGACAAAACAGAGATGCTTGTCCTAGGTCCCAAGAAACAAAGAGATCTTCTGTTGAATCTGACAATTAATCTGGATGGTTGTACAGTCGTCTCAAATAAAACTGTGAAGGACCTCGGCGTTACTCTGGACCCTGATCTCTCTTTTGAAGAACATATCAAGACTGCTTCAAGGACAGCTTTTTTCCATCTACGTAACATTGCAAAAATCAGAAACTTTCTGTCCAAAAATGACGCAGAAAAATTAATCCATGCTTTTGTTACTTCTAGGCTCGACTACTACAATGCTCTACTTTCCGGCTACCCGGATAAAGCACTAAACAAACTTCAGTTAGTGCTAAATACGGCTGCTAGAATCCTGACTAGAACCAAAAAATTTGATCATATTACTCCAGTGCTAGCCTCCCTACACTGGCTTCCTGTTAAGGCAAGGGCTGATTTCAAGGTTTTACTGCTAACCTACAAAGCATTACATGGGTTTGCTCCTACCTATCTTTCCGATTTGGTCCTGCCGTACATACCTACACGTACGCTACGGTCACAAGACGCAGGCCTCCTAATTGTCCCTAGAATTTCTAAGCAAACGGCTGGAGGTAGGGCTTTCTCCTATAGAGCTCCATTTTTATGGAATGGTCTGCCTACCCATGTGAGAGACGCAGACTCAGTCTCAACCTTTAAGTCTTTACTGAAGACTTATCTCTTCAGTAGGTCCTATGATTAAGTATAGTCTGGCCCAGGAGTGTGAAGGTGAACGGAAAGGCTGGAGCAACGAACCGCCCTTGCTGTCTCTGCCTTGTCGGTTCCCCTCTTCCCACTGGGATTCTCTGCCTCTAACCCTTTTACAGGGGCTGAGTCACTGACTTACTGGTGTTCTTCCATGCCGCCCATGGGAGGGGTGCGTCACTTGAGTAGGTTGAGCCACTGACGTGGTCTTCCTGTCTGGGTTGGCGCCCCCCCTTGGGTTGTGCCGTGGCGGAGATCTTTGTGGGCTATACTCGGCCTTGTCTTCGGACGGTAAGTTGGTGGTTGTAGATATCCCTCTAGTGGTGTGGGGGCTGTGCTTTGGCAAAGTGGGTGGGGTTATATCCTGCCTGTTTGGCCCTGTCCGGGGGTATCATCGGATGGGGCCACAGTGTCTTCTGATCCCTCCTGTCTCAGCCTCCAGTATTTATGCTGCAGTAGTTTATGTGTCGGGGGGCTAGGGTCAGTCTGTTACATCTGGAGTATTCTCTTGTCTTATCCGGTGTCCTGTGTGAATGTAAATATGCTCTCTCTAATTCTCTCTTTCTCTCTTTCTTTCTTTCTCTCGGAGGACCTGAGCCCTAGGACCATGCCTCAGGACTACCTGGCATGATGACTCCTTGCTGTCCCCAGTCCACCTGGCCATGCTGCTGCTCCAGTTTCAACTGTTCTGCCTGCGGCTACGGAACCCTGACCTGTTCACCGGACGTGCTTGTTGCACCCTCGACAATTACTATGATTATTATTATTTGACCATGCTGGTCATTTACGAACATTTTAACATCTTGACCATGTTCTGTTATAATATCCACCCGGCACAGCCAGAAGAGGACTGGCCACCCCTCATAGCCTGGTTCCTCTCTAGGTTTCTTCCTAGGTTTTTGGCCTTTCTCAGGAGTTTTTCCTAGGGAGTTTTTCCCAGCCACCGCTGGGAAAAAGAGAGCTGCCCGCCAGTCAACAGTCGTCAGAGCTGCCCGCCAGTCAACAGTCGCCAGAGAGGCCAGACTACCCTGAACTGCCGGAGTGGCCAGACTGCCCTGAACTGCCGGAGTGGCCAGACTGTCCCGAGCTGCCAGACTGCTCAGACTGTCCCGAGCTGCCAGACTGCCCAGACTGTCCCGAGCTGCCAGACTGCCCAGACTGTCCCAAGCTGCCAGACTGCCCAGACTGTCCCGAGCTGCCAGACTGCCCAGACTGTCCCGAGCTGCCAGACTGCCCAGACTGTCCCGAGCTGCCAGACTGCCCAGACTGCCTGGAACGGCCAGCACCTGAGCCACCTCCAGGATAGGTGGGTTGGGGAGGGAGGGTGTAGCACAGTGCCGTCGGTGACGGCAGCCACCCTCCCTTCCCTCCCTAATTGGTTAAGGGTTAGTGTTTATGGGTTTTGTTGGGGATTTTGTTTGTTGGTGTTTTGTTTTGTGGTTAGGTGCATTCCGGGGTCTGCACCTTGAGGGGGGGGTACTGTCACGTCCTGACCAGCAGATGGAGCTGTTGTAATAGTTTGGGGGTCAGGACGTGGCAGTCTTGTGTGTGTGTGTGTTTGAATGTTCTCTCATCCAGAGGGAGCGCTCATTTCACATTTTAGTCATTTAGCAGACGCTCTTATCCAGAGCGACTTACAGTAGTGAATACATACATTTCTTGCATTTTTTTTTTGTACTGGCCCCCCATGGGAATCGAACCCACAACCCTAGCGTTGCACACACCATGCTCTACCAACTGAGCCACAAGGAAGACCAGGGGACTTCAATGCAGGAAAACTTCAATTCGTTTTACCAAACTTCTATCAGCATATTAAAATGTGCAACCAAAGTGAAAAAAATTCTAGACCACCTTTACTCCACACACAGAGACGTGCACAATACTCTCCCTCGCCCTCCATTTAGAAAATCTGACCATAATGCCATCCTGATTCCTGCTTACAAGCAAAAATTAAAGCAGGAAGCACCAGTGACTCGGCCTATAAAAAAGTGGTCAGATGAAGCAGATGCTAAACTACAGGGCTGTTTTGCTAGCACAGACTGGAATATGTTCCGGGATTCTTCCAATGGCATTGAGGAGTACACCACATCAGTCACTGGCTTTATCAATAAGTGCATCGAGGACGTCGTCCCCACAGTTGACCGTACGTACATACCCCAACCAGAAGCCATGGATTAAAGGCAACATCCGCACTGAGCTAAAGGCTAGAGCTGCCACTTTCAAGGAGCGGGACTCTAACCCGGAAGCTTATATGAAATCCCGCTATGCGCTCCGATGAACCTTCAAACAAGCAAACCGTCAATACAGGACCAAGATTGAATCGCACTACACCGGCTCCGACGCTCGTCGGATATGGCAGGGCTTGCAAACTATTACAGACTACAAAGGGAAGCACAGGTGAGAGCTGCCAAGTGACACAAGCCTGCCAGACGAGCTAAATAACTTCTATGCTCGATTCGAGGGAAATAACACTGAAACATGCACGAGAACATCAGCTGTTCTAGATGACTGTGTGATCAGAGATGGTCGTCTCGCTTCAGGAAACTGTGGAGTAATTAGTTTTTTTAACATATTATTTCTTACATCACTAGCCCAGCAAATCTCAAGTGTTATTACATACAGCCAGGAAGAACTATTGGATATAAAAGCGACATCAACTTACCAACATTACGACCAGGAATACGACTTTCCCGAAGCGGACCTTTCGTTCGGACCTCCACACTGGACGTGGGATCTTATCCCAGAGGCCGACCCGGTCGCCGCAGGAGAGGCAGACGGAGCGGCCTACTGGTCAGACTTAGAAGGCGAGCACACATCCACCGCTTCCGAGCATATTATTCGTCAATGTCTAATCTCTAGACAACAATGTGGATGAAATTAGGGCACTAGTTGCCTTCTAGAAAGACATCAGAGATTGTAACATTCTCTGTTTCACAGAAACATGGCTCACTCGGGATATGTTGTCAGAGTCGGTACAGCCACCCGGCTTCTTCACGCATTGCGCTGACAGAAACAGACATCTCTCTGGTCAGAAGAAGGACGAGGGTGTATGTCTTATGATTCATTTTGCTGGATCCCAGGAAGAGTAGCTGCTGCCTTGGCAGGAAGTAATGGGGATCCATAATAAACCCCAGGAAGAGTAGCTGCTGCCTTGGCAGGAACTAATGGGGATCCATAATAAACCCCCAGGAAGAGTAGCTGCTGCCTTGGCAGAAACTAATGGGGATCCATAATAAACCCCAGGAAGAGTCGCTGCTGCCTTGGCAGGAACTAATGGGGATCCATAATAAACCCCAGGAAGAGTAGCTGCTGCCTTGGCAGGAACTAATGGGGATCCGTAATAAACCCCTGGAAGAGTCGCTGCTGCCTTGGCAGGAACTAATGGGGATCCGTAATAAACCCCAGGAAGAGTAGCTGCTGCCTTGGCAGGAACTAATGGGGATCCGTAATAAACCCCTGGAAGAGTAGCTGCTGCCTTGGCAGGAACTAATGGGGATCCGTAATAAACCCCAGGAAGAGTAGCTGCTGCCTTGGCAGGAACTAATGGGGAGCCGTAATAAACCCCAGGAAGAGTAGCTGCTGCCTTGACAGGAACTAATGGGGATCCGTAATAAACCCCAGGAAGAGTAGCTGCTGCCTTGGCAGGAACTAATGGGGATCCCCAATAAACCCCAGGAAGAGTAGCTGCTGCCTTGGCAGGAACTAATGGGGATCCATAATAAACCCCAGGAAGAGTAGCTGCTGCCTTGGCAGGAACTAATGGGGATCCATAATAAACCCCAGGAAGAGTAGCTGCTGCCTTGACAGGAACTAATGGGGATCCATAATAAACCCCAGGAAGAGTAGCTGCTGCCTTGGCAGGAACTAATGGGGATCCATAATAAACCCCAGGAAGAGTAGCTGCTGCCTTGGCAGGAACTAACGGGGATCCATAATAAATACAAATGCAGAATCTTTCCAGATTCTTGATATCTTTTGTCTGCGTTTATGGACTGCCCTTTTCAGTTCAAACCACAAGTTTTCAATGGGGTTCAAGACCAAAGACTGAGATGGTCATTGCCAAATGTTAATTTTGTGGTCAATGAACCATTTGTTTGTGGATTTTTATGTGTCCTTGGGGTTATTGTGTTGCTGGAAGATTCACTTCTAGGTTAAGTTTCAATCTCCTGGCAGAGGCAACCTGGTTTTCGGCTAAAATGTCCCTGGTAACTGGGTAGTTCATGATGCCGTTGACCTTTTAACAAGGAAACAAAATAACCCCCATTTACATCAAAGAACCAACGTCATATGTTACAGTACGTATGAGGTTCTTTGTTTTGATCACAACTGACCAAAACTATTTTTTTACAGCCAAGTCCTTTTAAAGTACATGAATTAGGTTTCTCTGGAAACAGGCTGGAGCGCAGCCATTAACTGAGGCAGAGTCAGTTCGTCTAGGGATCCTGGGTAATTCAAACCAGACTTGAACACTCACAGTTGATTGGTTGACAAGCATCGCGGGGGGGACTCTGATTGGTCTATATAAAGACCCCATTGAACTTAGCTAATAATACAGGTTAACACTGAGTGGACAAAACATTAGGAACACCTTCCTTATATCCAGTTGCATCCCCCTTTTTGCCCTTCAGAACAGCCTCAGTTCCTCGAGGTCACGGACTCTACAAGGTGTCGAAAGCGTTCCACAGGGATGCTGGCCCACGTTGACTCCAACGCTTCCCAAAGATGTGTCAAGCACAAGTGGCTGGAAGCACCTTCATTTGGGGGAGACGGGCTCCTGGTAATGGCTGGAACGGAATCAATGGAATGGTATCCAACACGTCAAACACATGGTTTCCATGGTTTCCATGTGTTTGATGCTGTTCCATTGATCCATTCCAGACATTATTATGAGCCCCCCCCCCACTGTTAAAACAGTTAGATCCCTGTTCCATTGATCCATTCCAGACATTATTATGAGCACCCCCCTCACTGTTAGAACAGTTAGATCCCTGTTCCATTGATCCATTCCAGACATTATTATGAGCCCCCCCCCCCCACTGTTAAAACAGTTAGATCCCTGTTCCATTGATCCATTCCAGACATTATTATGAGCCCCCCCCCCTCACTGTTAGAACAGTTAGATCCCTGTTCCATTGATCCATTCCAGACATTATTATGAGCCCCCCCACTCTGTTCAGGATCCCACTGTTGTGTCCAGTTGGCTGGATGTCCTTTGGGTGGTGAACCAGTCTTGATAGACATGGGAGAAACTGTTCTGAAGCAGCTCTTCCATACCCTGTTCAAAAAAGGCACATAAATCTTTTGTCCATGTCTCAAAGCTTAAAAATCCTTCTTTAATAATAACCTGTCTCCTCCCTTCACTTGCCTAGTTAATAAATAAAGGTTAAATGAATAAAAATGGAATCTACACTGATTTGAAGTGGATTTTTTAAACAAGTGACATCAATAAGGGATCATAGCTTTCACCTGGATTCACCTGGACAGTCTTATGTGATGGAAAGAGCAGATGTTCCTAATGCATTGTCCATTCAGTGTACAGTAGCCATAGTCAACAGCCAATCCGTATCCAGAATGGTGTCACGTCCTGACCAGTAAAAGGGGTCATTGGTCATTGTAGTATGGTCAGGGCGTGGCAGGGGGGGGTGTTGTTTTTGGTGTGTTTGGGGGTTGGTTTATTTAGAAGGGATTTGTTCTAGTTTTAATTTTCTATGTTAATTTTCTATGTGTGGCCGAGTATGGTTTCCAATCAGAGGCAGGTGTCTTTCGTTGTCTCTGATTGGAAGCCATACTTAGGCAGCCTGTTTTTTTCCTGTGGGTTTGTGGGTGGTTGTTTTTTTTCGTATAGTTTATGTTACCTTACGAAACTGTTGTTTTGTTATTGTTTTGTTATTTTTTTTGTTTAAGTGTTCACGTTACTCTAATAAAAGAAGATGAGCAGTCTACACGCTGCTCTTTGGTCTAATCCTTCCGACAGTTATGAGGAATCGTATGTTTTAATTTTTAGGAAATAAGTCAGGCCTCAACCCCTAGCATCTTAATAAACGCACATAAGACATGGCAGGAAGTTATCTTTAAAAACGGCTAAATGTTCTCTTCGCCAACAAGACGGATGTGAACAGTTTGAACAGTGTGGGGTCGTGAGGTCGTGAGGTCGTGGTGGGGGGGGAGGTGTTACTACGGCGATAAATAACAACATTCATCCGGACCTTTGCCACTTATGAAATTATGTCATTGAACCTTCTGAAATAGTACGCTAGTACCCCCCTAATAGTACGCGAGTACCCCCCTAATAGTATGTGACTACCCCCCTAATAGTACGCGAGTACCCCCCTAATAGTACTCGAGTACCCCCCTAATAGTACGCGAGTACCCCCCTAATTGTACGCGAGTACCCCCTAATAGTATGCGAGTACCCCCTAATAGTAAGCGAGTACCCCCCTAATAGTACGCGAGTACCCTCCTAATAGTACGCGAGTACCCCCCTAATAGTACGCGAGTACCCCCCTAATAGTACGCGAGTACCCCCCTAATAGTACGCGAGTACCCCTGTAATACAGAACAGAAAACAACTGTTACATTTTGGTTAGGAACAGAAATGTGTCTCCTGCCTTTGGAAGAACTGATAGAATTCTGATGGTGGTGGAATGAAGAATCTGTGGTTTACATGCATTCACACTTGAGACAGGTTCTGGTCCAATATTTCAGGCTCGGGTCCAATATTTCAGGTTCGGGTCCAATATTTCATGTTCGGGTCCAATATTTCAGGTTCGGGTCCAATATTTCAGGTTCGGGTCCAATATCTCATGTTCGGGTCCAATATTTCATGTTCGGGTCCAATATTTCAGGTTCGGGTCCAATATTTCAGGATAGGGTCCAATATTTCAGGTTCGAGTCCAATATTTCAGGTTCAGGTCCAATATTTCAGGTTTGGGTCCAATATTTCATGTTCGGGTCCAATATTTTATGTTCGGGTCCAATATTACAGGTTCGGGTCCAACATTACAGGTTTGGGTCCAATATTTCAGGTTCAGGTCCAATATTACAGGTTCTGGTCCAATATTTCAGGTTCGGGTCCAATATCTCATGTTCGGGTCCAATATTTCATGTTCGGGTCCAATATTTCAGGTTCGGGTCCAATATTTCAGGATAGGGTCCAATATTTCAGGTTCGAGTCCAATATTTCAGGTTCAGGTCCAATATTTCAGGTTCGGGTCCAATATTTCATGTTCGGGTCAAATATTTCCAGTTCGGGTCCAATATTTCCGGTTCGGGTCCAATATTACAGGTTCGGGTCCAATATTTCAGGTTAGGGTCCAATATTTCCGAGCTGTGTCCCTGACCTTGACAGTTGATGTCTTACTGTTGAAGTCGTTTCGAGGTGCACTTGTCATTTATTAGGGAAACAATGATCCGTACCGACTGTTTTATTCATTAGAGACTCAGACTTCCCCTCAAGGATTCATCTCATCCTATCTTATGTTACGCCTTCTAATGAAGACTTCCTGTACACACTAGAGTTACAGTACACTTCCTGTACACACTAGAGTTACAGTACACTTCCTGTACACACTAGAGTTACAGTACACTTCCTGTACACATTAGAGTTACAGTACACTTCCTGTACACACTAGAGAAACATTACACTTCCTGTACACATTAGAGTTACAGTACACTTCCTGTACACACTAGAGTTACAGTACACTTCCTGTACACACTAGAGTTACAGTACACTTCCTGTACACATTAGAGTTACAGTACACTTCCTGTACACACTAGAGAAACATTACACTTCCTGTACACATTAGAGTTACAGTACACTTCATACTCACATCACACACTCTCTCTCTCTTTTACACACACACACACACACACACACACACACACACACACACACACACACACACACACACACACACACACACAAAGTGGAGAGGTAGTGGAGAAGGTGGAAAGTTTTTAGTTCCTCGGCGTACACATCACGGACAAACTGAAATTGTCCAACTCACACAGACAGCGTGGTGAAGAAGGGGCAGCAGGGCCCCTTCATCCTCAGGAGGCTGAAGAAATTTGTCTCGACCCCAAAAACACTCACCTCTGCTGTATCAGACTGTCTGAACCTACTGATGCCTCCTCTAATGATGCCTCCTCTAATGATGCCTCCTCTGCTGTATCAGACTGTCTGAACCTACTGATGCCTCCTCTAATGATGCCTCCTCTAATGATGCCTCCTCTAATGATGCCACCTCTAATGATGCCTCCTCTAATGATGCCTCCTCTAATGATGCCTCCTCTAATGATGCCTCCTCTAATGATGCCTCCTCTGCTGTATCAGACTGTCTGAACCTAATGATGCCTCCTCTAATGATGCCTCCTCTGCTGAATCAGACTGTCTGAACCTAATGATGCCTCCTCTAATGATGCCTCCTCTAATGATGCCTCCTCTGCTGAATCAGACTGTCTGAACCTAATGATGCCTCCTCTAATGATGCCTCCTCTACTGATGCCTCCTCTAATGATGCCTCCTCTGCTGTATCAGACTGTCTGAACCTACTGATGCCTCCTCTAATGATGCCTCCTCTGCTGTATCAGACTGTCTGAACCTAATGATGCCTCCTCTAATGATGCCTCCTCTAATGATGCCTCCTCTAATGATGCCTCCTCTAATGATGCCTCCTCTAATGATGCCTCCTCTAATGATGCCTCCTCTGCTGTATCAGACTGTCTGAACCTAATGATGCCTCCTCTACTGTATCAGACTGTCTGAACCTAATGATGCCTCCTCTAATGATGCCTCCTCTAATGATGCCTCCTCTAATGATGCCTCCTCTGCTGTATCAAGACACAGACACTGTGTGATCCCCTATATAGTGCACTACTTTTATCAATGGCCCAACAGACTGTATGAACCCTGGGATAGGAACCATGTAGTTTAGGAGGACAGATACACTGTGGGACGGAGTTTAACCTGACGTCGTGACCTGACCAGGAATAACGAAACGCGCCAACTATGAGAAGTCAACCCCCCCTGAAACACGCAAAACTGCACGCTCCCTTTTACTACAGAAAAACAGGTTTGGCAGAGTTGCAGAAATTCATAACCGAGGCGATTACAGAACAACGTTGAGTTTCTGTCTCTTTCGAAAGACAGAGCTCGTACCGAACAGAGAGAAGAGAGGAGGGGAGGGATGTTTTACTGTAAATACAGGTCGTCAGCAGGCTGCATTTTGAAGGATGAATGGTGTTCCTGGGCTGAGCAGCGTGGGTGTGATGTGATGTGTGTGTGTGTGTGTGTGTGTGTGTGTGTGTGTGTGTGTGTGTGTGTGTGTGTGTGTGTGTGTGTGTGTGTGTGTGTGTCTGTGTGTGTGTGTGTGTGTGTGTGTGTGTGATGTGTGTGTGTGCGTGTCTGTGTGTGTCCGTTCGGAGCCTGTATGAGATAATACGGATTAGCAAGAACTGTTCCCACATTCTATTCGTTTATCCGCTGGCTGGAGGGGAGGAGGAGGAGGAGGAGAAGGGGGAGGAGGAGGGGGAGGAGGAGGACGAGGAGAAGAAGGTGGAGGAGGCGGAGGAGGAGGAGGAGGGGGAGGAGGATGAGAAGGGGGAGGAGGAGGAGGAGGAGGAAGGGGAGGAGGAGGGGGAGGAGGAGGAGGAGGAGAAGGGGGAAGAGGGGGAGGAGGAGGAGGAGAAGGAGGAGGAGGAGGAGGAGAAGGGGGAGGAGGAGGAGGAGAAGGAGGAGGAGGAGGAGGAGGGGTAGAAGGGGGAGGGGAGGAGATGGAGGAGGAGAAGGGGGAGGAGGAGGAGAAGGAGGAGGAGGAGGAGGAGGAGGAGGAGGAGAAGGAGGAGAAGGGGGAGGAGGAGGAGGAGGAGGAAGAGGAGGAGGAGGAGGAGAAAGAGGAGGAGGAGGAGGAGGACTAGGAGGAGGAGGAGGAGGACGTAGAGAGAGGGAGCTTTTTTGGCTCTTGGCTCTGGCACAGTGAAACAACACAGAGCTATCTGAACCCAAGACACAGAGTGACACTAAAAAAACACCAGAAAGGAATGTTTTAAAACCCCATGTGGCCAATAGCCAGCCAGTACCCAGAGAAGAAGGAAGAAGGGAGAAGGAGAGGAAGAAACAGACCAATACATACTCCTACATCCACTGAGAGGACCCCCAGAAGAGAGGGGGAGAGGAGAGAGGGGAGGAGACAGGAGAGAGAAAGAGAGAGAGAGAGGGGAGGCAGGGAGATTGAAAGAGAGAGAAACAGAGAAAGGAACAGAGAGAGAAACAGAGAGAGAGTTAGGAAGAGAGGGGGAGAGAGAGAGGGGGGAGGGAGAGTGAGAGATTGAAAGAGAGAGAGAGAGGAGGAGAGCGGGAGAAAGAGAGAGCGAGAAGGGAGGGAGAGAGAGAGAGAGAGGAGGATAATATAATATGTTAAAACCAGACCAAAATATCACGTTATTTTCTTGTGCAATAAATCTCTAAATTGATTGATAAAAGGGTAATTTGCCATTTGTGTCACTTCAAAGTGATAAAAATGTTGTTGTTTTTTTGTACAAGTTTTAAGTACAGCAGCTTTGTTTACAAAGTGCAGGTCATATTTCTCCAGGTTATTATGAAGCAGAGCCTATGTTATTGATCACGTTCTATTCCAATCTGTTGCTCTGATCTCCAACTACATCGTCAATACAAACGCTGCACGCTACAGAGTGTACCGCGTAAAAACTTGTCTGTCCTCGGTTACAACACTCCACTAGCGAGTTCCAAACTGCCTCTGGAAGCAACGTCAACACCATAACTGTTCGTCGGGAGCTTCATGAAATGGGTTTCCGTGGCCGAGCAGCCGCACACAAGCCTAAGATCACCATGCGCAATGCCAAGCATCGGCTGGAGTGGCGTAAAGCTCGCTGCCGTTGGACTCTGGAGCAGTGGAAACGCGTTCTCTGAAGTGATGAATCACGCTTCATCATCTGGCAGTCTGACGGATGAATCTGGGTTTGGCAGATGCCAGGAGAATGCTACCTGCCCCAATTCGTAGTGCCAACTGTAAAGTTTGGTGGAGGAGGAATAATGGTCTGGGGCTGTTTTTCATGGTTCGGGCCCCTTACTTCCAGTGAAGGGAAATTTTAACGCTACAGCATACATTATAGACGATTCTGTGCTTCCAACTCTGTAGCAACAGTTTGGGGAAGGCCCTTTCCTGTTTCAGCATGACAATGCCCCCATGCACAAAGCGAGGTCCATACAGAAATGTTTGTTGAGATCGGTGTGGAAGAACTTGACTGGCCTGCACAGAGCCCAGACCTCAACCCCATCGAACACCTTTGGGGATGAATTGGAACACCGACTGTGAGCCAGGAGTAATCGCCCAACATCAGTGTCCAACCTCACTAATGCTCTTGTGGCTGAATGGAAGCAAGTCCCCTCAGCAATGTTCCAACATCTAGTGGAAAGCCTTCCCAGAAGAGTGGAGGGCTGTTATAGCAGCAATGGGGGGACCAACTCCATATTAATGTCCATGACTTTGGAATGAGCAGGTGTCCTCATCCTGTTGATCAGGTAGTGTCCGTCCCTCTTATTATAAACCAGTGGAATAACAGAGCTGTGAGACAGGAAGCAGGTGTCCTCATCCTGTTGGTCAGGTGTCCGTCCCTCTTATTATAAACCAGTGTAATAACCGAGGTGTGAGACAGGAAGGAGGTGTCCCCATCCTGTTGGTAAGGTAGTGTCCGTCCCTGTTATTATAAACCAGTGGAATAACGGAGCTGTGAGACAGGAAGCAGGTGTCCTCATCCTGTTGGTCAGGTTTCCGTCCCTGTTATTATAAACCAGTGTAATAACGGAGATGTGAGACAGGAAGCAGGTGTCCTCATCCTGTTGATCAGGTAGTGTCCGTCCCTCTTATTATAAACCAGTGTAATAACGGAGGTGTGAGACAGGAAGCAGGTGTCCTCATCCTGTTGATCAAGTAGTGTCCGTCCCTGTTATTATAAACCAGTGTAATAACCGAGGTGTGAGACAGGAAGCAGGTGTCCCCATCCTGTTGGTAAGGTAGTGTCCGTCCCTGTTATTATAAACCAGTGTAATAACGGAGATGTGAGACAGGAAGCAGGTGTCCTCATCCTATTGGTCAGGTAGTGTCCGTCCCTGTTATTATAAACCAGTGGAATAACGGAGCTGTGAGACAGGAAGCAGGTGTCCTCATCCTGTTGGTCAGGTGTCCGTCCCTCTTATTATAAACCAGTGTAATAACGGAGCTGTGAGACAGGAAGCAGGTGTCCTCATCCTGTTGGTAAGGTAGTGTCCGTCCCTCTTATTATAAACCAGTGGAGGTGTGAGACAGGAAGCAGGTGTCCTCATCCTATTGGTCAGGTGGTGTCCGTCCCTGTTATTATAAACCAGTGTAATAACGGAGGTGTGAGACAGGAAGCAGGTGTCCTCATCCTGTTGATCAAGTAGTGTCCGTCCCTGTTATTATAAACCAGTGTAATAATGGAGATGTGAGACAGGAAGCAGGTGTCCTCATCCTGTTGATCAGGTAGTGTCCGTCCCTCTTATTATAAACCAGTGGAATAACGGAGCTGTGAGACAGGAAGCAGGTG
Source organism: Salmo trutta (assembly GCF_901001165.1). Lineage (NCBI taxonomy): Eukaryota > Metazoa > Chordata > Actinopteri > Salmoniformes > Salmonidae > Salmo > Salmo trutta. The sequence goes on from NC_042968.1 coordinate 49,199,673, forward strand.
TCCTCATCCTGTTGGTCAGGTTGTGTCCGTCCCTGTTATTATAAACCAGTGGAATAACGGAGGTGTGAGACAGGAAGCAGGAAGCAGGTGCAACGTTTAATAAAACAACAGAACCAGTAAGGAGACATGAACATTAGGCTACACGCCGGTACAGCAGAACACAACCAACTGGTGAGGAAACATAAGGGACTGACATATAAAGGCGAGGAAATGATGGAGGTAATGAAGTCCAGGTGTGAATCATAATGATTAACAGGTGTGAATCATAATGAAGTCCAGGTGTGAATCATAATGACTAACAGGTGTGAATCATAATGATTAACAGGTGTGAATCATCATGATTAACAGGTGTGAATCATAATGATTAACAGGTGTGAATCATAATGAAGTCCAGGTGTGAATCATAATGAGGTCCAGGTGTGAATCATAATGATTAACAGGTGTGAATCATAATGAAGTCCAGGTGTGAATCATAATGAAGTCCAGGTGTGAATCATAATGAAGTCCAGGTGTGAATCATAATGAAGTCCAGGTGTGAATCATAATGATTAACTGGTGTGAATCATAATGATTAACAGGTGTGAATCATAATGATTAACAGGTGTGAATCATAATGATTAACTGGTGTGAATCATAATGAAGTCCAGGTGTGAATCATAATGATTAACAGGTGTGAATCATAATGGAGTCCAGGTGTGAATCATAATGGTAAACAGGTGTGAATCATAATGATGTCCAGGTGTGAATCATAATGAAGTCCAGGTGTGAATGATAATGAAGTCCAGGTGTGAATCATAATGAAGTCCAGGTGTGAATCCTAATGAAGTCCAGGTGTCAATCATAATGATGAACAGGTGTGAATCATAATGAAGTCCAGGTGTGAATCATAATGAAGTCCAGGTGTGAATGATAATGAAGTCCAGGTGTGAATCATAATGAAGTCCAGGTGTGAATCATAATGATGAACAGGTGTGAATCATAATGAAGTCCAGGTGTGAATCATAATGACGTCCAGGTGTGAATCATAATGAAGTCCAGGTGTGAATCATAATGAAGTCCAGGTGTGAATCATAACGAAGTCCAGGTGTGAATCATAATGAAGTCCAGGTGTGAATCATAACGAAGTCCAGGTGTGAATCATAATGACTAAGACGTGTAAATCATAATGGAGTCCAGGTGTGAATCATAATGATGAAAAGGTGTGAATCATAATGAAGTCCAGGTGTGAATCATAATGACGTCCAGGTGTGAATCATAATGATTAACAGGTGTGAATCATAATGAAGTCCAGGTGTGAATCATAATGACTAACAGGTGTGAATCATAATGATTAACAGGTGTGAATCATCATGATTAACAGGTGTGAATCATAATGATTAACAGGTGTGAATCATAATGAAGTCCAGGTGTGAATCATAATGAAGTCCAGGTGTGAATCATAATGAAGTCCAGGTGTGAATCATAATGATTAACAGGTGTGAATCATAATGAAGTCCAGGTGTGAATCATAATGATTAACTGGTGTGAATCATAATGAAGTCCAGGCGTGAATCATAATGATGAACAGGTGTGAATCATAATGAAGTCCAGGTGTGAATCATAATGAAGTCCAGGTGTGAATGATAATGAAGTCCAGGTGTGAATCATAATGAAGTCCAGGTGTGAATCCTAATGAAGTCTAGGTGTCAATCATAATGATGAACAGGTGTGAATCATATTGAAGTCCAGGTGTGAATCATAATGAAGTCCAGGTGTGAATGATAATGAAGTCCAGGTGTGAATCATAATGAAGTCCAGGTGTGAATCATAATGATGAACAGGTGTGAATCATAATGAAGTCCAGGTGTGAATCATAATGAAGTCCAGGTGTGAATCATAACGATGTCCAGGTGTGAATCATAATGAAGTCCAGGTGTGAATCATAACGAAGTCCAGGTGTGAATCATAATGACTAAGACGTGTAAATCATAATGGAGTCCAGGTGTGAATCATAATGATGAAAAGGTGTGAATCATAATGAAGTCCAGGTGTGAATCATAATGACGTCCAGGTGTGAATCATAATGATTAACAGGTGTGAATCGTAATGAATAACAGGTGTTAATCATTATGAAGTCCAGGTGTGAATCATAATGAAGTCCAGGTGTGAATCATAATGAAGTCCAGGTGTGAATCATAATGATTAACAGGTGTGACTCATAATGAAGTCCAGGTATGAATCATAATGAAGTCCAGGTGTGAATCATAATGAAGTCCAGGTGTGAATCATAATGATTAACAGGTGTGAATCATAATGAAGTCCAGTTGTGAATCATAATGAAGTCCAGGTGTGAATCATAATGAAGTTCAGGTGTGAATCATAATTATAAATGAGTGATTCAGAATTTAAAACAAATAGCGGAGAAATCCTTATGATAACAGTTCAAATCAAAGAGCGGATAGATTGACACAGACGTTGATCCATGTACATACTGCTGGTGTACTATCTATACAACCAAATCAAATGTTCAGGGACTATCTATACAACCAAATCAAATGTTCAGGGACTATCTATACAACCAAATCAAATGTTCAGGGACTATCTATACAACCAAATCAAATGTTCAGGGACTATCTATACAACCAAATCAAATGTTCAGGGACTATCTATACAACCAAATCAAATGTTCATGGACTATCTATACAACCAAATCAAATGTTCAGGGACTATCTATACAACCAAATCAAACGTTCAGGGACTATCTATACAACCAAATCAAATGTTCATGGACTATCTATACAATCAAATCAAATGTTCATGGACTATCTATACAATCAAATCAAACGTTCAGGGACTATCTATACAACCAAATCCAATGTTCAGACAGGTTAAAACTGACAGTACAGTTTTAAGACAGGTTAAAACTGACAGTATACTATGAAGACAGTTTGAAACTGACAGTATACTATGAAGACAGGTTAAAACTGACAGTATACTATGAAGACAGGTTAAAACTGACAGTATACTATGAAGACAGGTTAAAACTGACAGTATACTATGAAGGCAGGTTAAAACTGCTTATCGAATAGACCGGGGTTTGGTCTCTAATCCCCAAACCCCGGTCTGGTCTGTTTGGTCTTCTATACACCCAAACGCCGGTCTGGTCTGTTTGGTCTCTAAACCCCAAACCCCGGTCTGGTCTGTTTGGTCTTCTATAAACCCCAAACCCCGGTCTGGTCTGCCTGGTCTTCTATAAACCCCAAACCCCGGTCTGGTCTGCCTGGTCTTCTATAAACCCCAAAGCCCGGTCTGGTCTGTTTGGTCTCTGAACCCCAAACCCAGGTCTGATCTGTTTGGTCTCTAAACCCCAAACCCCGGTCTGGTCTGTTTGGTCTATAAACCCCAAACCCCGGTCTGGTCTGTTTGGTCTATAAACCCCAAACCCCGGTCTGGTCTGTTTGTTCTTCTATAAACCCCAAACCCCGGTCTGGTCTGTTTGGTCTTCTATAAACCCCAAACCCCGGTCTGGTCTGGTTGGTCTTCTATAAACCCCAAACCCCGGTCTGGTCTGTTTGGTCTCTAAACCCCAAACCCCGGTCTGGTCTGTTTGGTCTATAAACCCCAAACCCCGGTCTGGTCTGCCTGGTCTTCTATAAACCCCAAACCCCAGTCTGGTCTGTTTGGTCTCTAAACCCCAAACCCCGGTCTGATCTGTTTGGTCTCTAAACCCCAAACCCCGGTCTGGTCTGTTTGGTCTATAAACCCCAAACCCCGGTCTGGTCTGTTTGTTCTTCTATAAACCCCAAACCCCGGTCTGGTCTGGTTGGTCTTCTCTAAACCCCAAACCCCGGTCTGGTCTGTTTGGTCTCTAAACCCCAAACCCCGGTCTGGTCTGTTTGGTCTCTAAACCCCAAACCCCGGTCTGGTCTGGTTGGTCTTCTCTAAACCCCAAACTCCGGTCTGGTCTGTTTGGTCTCTAAACCCCAAACCCCGGTCTGGTCTGTTTGGTCTCTAAACCCCAGAACCCGGTCTGGTCTGTTTGGTCTTCTCTAAACCCCAAACCCTGGTCTGGTCTGTTTGGTCTTTAAACCCCAAACCCCGGTCTGGTCTGTTTGGTATTCTATAAACCCAAACCCCGGTCTGGTCTGTTTGGTCTCTAAACCCCAAACCCCGGTCTGGTCTGTTTGGTATTCTATAAACCCAAACCCCGGTCTGGTCTGTTTGGTCTCTAATCCCCAAACCCCAGTCTGGTCTGCTTGGTTTGCATCTCAAGCGTTCCAGGAAGTCTTGTGATGTTGCGCCTCTGGGTTTAGAAACTCTGTGACATTACGACGTCATGCCTGGATTGTTTTACAATATGTAAACTGTCACCGTGACAACAAGAAAACTAAACTGACACACTTACTGAGTCTGGCTTTAAGCCAGGACAAGTAGTGTTGGTTTTAGTGTGATTGTTCAGATTATTGTGAGAGCTCAGATTACATATGTCTGTGGTCTCTGTGTGATGAGAACTATTTCAGACCACAGCGTTCTTCACATATTACAGACCAAACCATGAAAAGGCCCCTCTGGGAAGCTAGAAGGAACAACATCATGTGGACATCTTGGAGAGAGAATTTAAACAAGGGGAAGATTGAACAATGTCAGGAATTTATTTTTTATTCTCTAGTAGTGTTTTTAGACAACTGTCATTTTTATGGAGGGGGAGGGTGGAAAAGTACTTTCTAAATGTAGCTGGCTATTCTAGCTGCCTCAGAGAGCATGGCCCGGGGTATCTCCATCTGTAATGTAATGTTTAGTCCCTCTCCACCATAGGAGTATCTCCATCTGTAATGTAATGTTTAGTCCCTCCCTACCATATCTCCATCTGTAATGTAATGTTTAGTCCCTCTCCACCATAGGAGTATCTCCATCTGTAATGTAATGTTTAGTCCCTCCCTACCATATCTCCATCTGTAATGTAATGTTTAGTCCCTCTCCACCATAGGAGTATCTCCATCTGTAATGTAATGTTTAGTCCCTCTCCACCATAGGAGTATCTCCATCTGTAATGTAATGTTTAGTCCCTCCCTACCATATTTCCATCTGTAATGTAATGTTTAGTCCCTCTCCACCATATCTCCATCTGTAATGTAATGTTTAGTCCCTCTCCACCATAGGAGCATCTCCATCTGTAATGTAATGTTTAGTCCCTCTTCACCATAGGAGTATCTCCATCTGTAATGTAATGTTTAGTCCCTCTCCACCATAGGAGTATCTCCATCTGTAATGTAATGTTTAGTCCCTCCCCATTATAGGAGTACCTCCATCTGTAATGTAATGTTTAGTCCCTCCACCATAGGAGTACCTCCATCTGTAATGTAATGTTTAGTCCCTCCCTACCATATTTCCATCTGTAATGTAATATTTAGTCCCTCCCTACCATATTTCCATCTGTAATGTAATGTTTAGTCCCTCCACCATAGCAGTATCTCCATCTGTAATGTAAGGTTTAGTCCCTCCCTACCATATCTCCATCTGTAATATAATGTTTAGTTCCTCTACACCATAGGAGTATCTCCATCTGTAATGTAATGTTTAGTCCCTCTCCACCATAGGAATATCTCCATCTGTAATGTAATGTTTAGTCCCTCTCCACCATAGGAGTATCTCCATCTGTAATGTAATGTTCAGTCCCTCTCCACCATAACTCCATCTGTAATGTAATGTTTAGTCCCTCTCCACCATATCTCCATCTGTAATGTAATGTTTAGTCCCTCTCCACTATAGGGGTATCTCCATCTGTAATATTATTTTTAGTCCCTCCCTACCATATCTCCATCTGTAATGTAATGTTTAGTCCCTCTCCACCATATCTCCATCTGTAATGTAATGTTTAGTCCCTCCCTACCATATCTCCATCTGTAATGTAATGTTTAGTCCCTCCACCATAGGAGTATCTCAATCTGTAATGTAATGTTTAGTCCCTCCACCATAGGAGTATCTCCATCTGTAATGTAATGTTTACTCCCTCTCCACCATAGGAGTATCTCCATCTGTAATGTAATGTTTAGTCCCTCCACCATAGGAGTATCTCCATCTGTAATGTAATGTTTAGTCCCTCCCCATTATAGGAGTACCTCCATCTGTAATGTAATGTTTACTCCCTCTCCACCATAACTCCATCTGTAATGTAATGTTTAGTCCCGCCACCATAGGAGTATCTCCATCTGTAATGTAATGTTTAGTCCCTCTCCACCATAGGAGTATCTCCATCTGTAATGTAATGTTTAGTCCCTCCACCATAGGAGTATCTCCATCTGTAATGTAATGTTTAGTCCCTCCACCATAGGAGTACCTCCATCTGTAATGTAATGTTTAGTCCCTCACCACCATAGGAGTATTTGCATCTGTAATGTAATGTTTAATCCCTCTCCACCATATCTCCATCTGTAATGTAATGTTTAGTCCCTCTCCACCATAGGAGTATCTCCATCTGTAATGTAATGTTTAGTCCCTCTCCACCATAGGAGTATCTCCATCTGTAATGTAATGTTTAGTCCCTCTCCACCATAGGAGTATTTCCATCTGTAATGTAATGTTTAGTCCCTCCACCATAGGAGTACCTCCATCTGTAATGTAATGTTTAGTCCCTCTCCACCATAGGAGTATCTCCATCTGTAATGTAATGTTTAGTCCCTCTCCACCATAGGAGTATCTCCATCTGTAATGTAATGTTTAGTCCTTCTCCACCATAGGAGTATTTCCATCTGTAATGTAATGTTTAGTCCCTCTCCACCATAGGAGGTCAAATTCAAATTACACAAGTCATTTGAGCATTGGTGTGTGTGTGTTTGCATCGTGTGTGTGTGTGTGTGTGTGTGTATTGAGGGGTGGGGGTCTGTTTGTAAAGGGTTAGGCCTCCAGAGCCTCTGAAATATGGCCTGTTGAAAGAAACCTCTTTTTGGCAGGGTCTCCTCCACTCTGTTCCCTCTCCTCCACTCTGCTCCCTCTCTCCATCTCTCTAATCATGTTTTTGGACAGTCTTATCAGAACAGCACCACTGCCGAGAGCACAAAATCATCAGGGAAAACGTTTCTGGCTCTTCTCTACGTTCTCTGGCTCTCCTCCTGTCTTCCTCTGGTTCTCCTCCTGTCTTCATTCTCCGGCTCTACTCCTGTCCTCCTCTGGCTCTCCTCCTGTCTTCATTCTCCGGCTCTCCTCCTGTCCTCCTCTGGCTCTCCTCCTGTCTTCCTCTGGTTCTCCTCCTGTCTTCATTCTCCGGCTCTCCTCCTGTCCTCCTCTGGTTCTCCTCCTGTCCTCCTCTGGCTCTCCTCCTGTCCTCCTCTGGTTCTCCTCCTGTCCTCCTCTGGCTCTCCTCCTCTCATTCTCTGGCTCTCCTCCTGTCTTCCTCTGGTTCTCCTCCTGTCTTCCTCTGGTTCTCCTCCTGTCTTCCTCTGGCTCTCCTCCTGTTTTCCACTGGCTCTCCTCCTGTCTTTCTCTACGAGAGAGGAATGGTTTCCCGTTCTGTTCGGGCGTCTCGGGGCCCAATGGTAGCAAATTAAATTAAGATGGCCCATTAAGTGATTTCCATGGATGTCAGCGAAGTCGAGGAAGGACGCTCGCTAGCTCATTGATTCAGGGGAAAGACGTGCCACTGAGAGAAAGGGAGGTCTAGGAAGTTCAAACCTGACAGCAAAGCCAAGGACCAGGTCACCGGGACACAGGAGAGAGGTGTGGATGTTGATGAGATGAGATGATTAGTCTCTTAGGACCAGGTCACCAGGTCACCGGGACACAGGAGAGTGGTGTGGATGTGGATGAGATGATTAGTCTGTTAGGACCAGGTCACCAGGACACCAGGTCACCAGGACACCAGGTCACCAGGTCACCAGGACACCAGGTCACCAGGTCACCAGGACACCAGGACATCAGGACACCAGGTCACCAGGACACCAGGAGAGAGGTGTGGATGTGGATGAGGTGATTAGTCTCTAAGGACCAGGACACCAGGACACCAGGACACCAAGGACCAGGACACCAGGACACCAGGACACCAGGACACCAGGTCACCAGGACACCAGGACACAGGAGAGAGGTGTGGATGTGGATGAGGTGATTAGTCTCTAAGGACCAGGACACCAGGACACCAGGTCACCAGGACACCAGGAGAGAGGTGTGGATGAGGTGATTACTCTCTAAGGACCAGGTCACCAGGACACCAAGTCACCAGGTCACCAGGACACAGGAGAGAGGTGTGGATGTGGATGAGGTGACTAGTCTTTTTCTACTCTCACTATTATATAAAAGCTTATTAAATAAAGGCTCCAGCAACGCTGTGTGTGGTTCACGTGTGTCTCAGTCCAATTATCAGAATACACAACTGGGACTGGACCAATGACTGAAGAGTTGGAGAGGGAAGACAATATACAACAGGAGAAGATGAGAAGAGAGAGAGAAAGAGAGAGAGACAGAGAAAGAGAAAGAGAAAGAGAAAAGAGAAAGAAATGGAGAAAGAGAGAGAGAGAGAGCGAGAAAGAGAGGGAGAAAAAGAGAGAGAGAAAGAAAGAGAGAGAGGGAGAAAAAGAGAGAGAGAGAGAGAGAAGAAAAATGGAGAAAGATAGAGAGAAAGAAAGAGAGAAAGAGAGAGAGAGAGAGAGAAAGAGAGAGAGAGAGAGAGAGAGAGAGAGAGAGAGAGAGAGAAGAGAGAGAGAGAGAGAGAAAGAGATAGAACGAGTGAGAAAAAGAGAGAGAGGGAGAGATAAGGGGGGTAGAGAGAAAGAAAGAGAGAGAGAGGGAGAGAGAGAGGGGGGTAGAGAGAAAGAGATCACTGATCTGAGCTGTGTTATCAGTGGAGGGATTGAAAGTCTTTGTTTTGATTTCCCCAGTCAATCTCATCTCTCTAGACAGGCCCAGGAACTGACCCTGAGTTAACGCTCAGAGATGTAGTTACATTACAGTAGATAGATGTAGTTACATTACAGTAGATAGATGTAGTTACAGTACAGTAGATATATGTAGTTACAGTACAGTAGATAGATGTAGTTACATTACAGTAGATAGATGTAGTTACAGTACAGTAGATATATGTAGTTACAGTAGATATATGTAGTTACATTACAGTAGATAGATGTAGTTACAGTAGATAGATGTAGTTACATTACAGTAGATAGATGTAGTTACATTACAGTAGATAGATGTAGACACAGTACAGTAGATAGATGTAGTTACAGTAGATAGATGTAGATACAGTACAGTAGATAGCTGTAGTTACATTACAGTAGATATATGTAGATACAGTAGATAGATGTAGTTACAGTACAGTAGATAGATGTAGTTACAGTAGATAGATGTAGTTACATTACAGTAGATAGATGTAGTTACATTACAGTAGATAGATGTAGTTACAGTAGATAGATGTAGTTACATTACAGTAGATATATGTAGTTACAGTAGATAGATGTAGTTACAGTACAGTAGATAGATGTAGTTACAGTACAGTAGATAGATGTAGTTACAGTACAGTAGATAGATGTAGTTACAGTAGATAGATGTAGTTACAGTAGATAGACGTAGTTACATTACAGTAGATAGATGTAGTTACAGTAGATAGGAGTTACAGTAGATATATGTAGTTACATTACAGTAGATATATGTAGTTACAGTAGATAAATGTAGTTACAGTAGATAGATGTAGTTACAGTAGATAGATGTAGTTACAGTACAGTAGATAGATGTAGTTACATTACAGTAGATAGATGTAGTTACAGTAGATATATGTAGTTACATTACAGTAGATAGATGTAGTTACATTACAGTAGATATATGTAGTTACAGTAGATAGATGTAGTTACAGTAGATAGATGTAGTTACAGTAGATAGATGTAGTTACATTACAGTAGATAGATGTAGTTACAGTAGATAGATGTAGTTGCAGTACAGTAGATAGATGTAGTTACAGTAGATAAATGTATTTACAGTAGATAAATGTAGTTACAGTAGATAGATGTAGTTACAGTATATAGATGTAGTTACAGTAGATAGATGTAGTTACAGTATATAGATGTAGTTACAGTAGATAGATGTAGATACAGTACAGTAGATATATGTAGTTACAGTATATAGATGTAGATACAGTAGATAGATGTAGTTACAGTAGATAGATGTAGTTACAGTAGATAGATGTAGTTACATTACAGTAGATATATGTAGTTACATTACAGTAGATAGATGTAGTTACATTACAGTAGATAGATGTAGTTACAGTAGATGGATGTAGTTACAGTAGATATATGTATTTATAGTAGACAGATGTAGTTACATTACAGTAGATAGATATAGTTACAGTAGCTAGATGTAGTTACAGTAGATAGATGTAGTTACATTACAGTAGATAGATGTAGATATGTGTAGTTACAGTAGATATATGTAGTTTCAGTAGATAGATGTAGTTACAGTAGATATATGTAGTTACAGTAGATAGATGTAGTTACAGTAGATAGATGTAGTTACATTACAGTAGATAGATGTAGTTACAATGGATAGATGTAGTTACAGTAGATATATGTAGTTACAGTAGATAGATGTAGTTACAGTAAAGTAGATAGATGTAGTTACAGTAGATAGATGTAGTTACAGCAGATAGATGTAGTTACAGTACAGTAGTTATATGTAGTTACAGTAGATAGATGTAGTTACAGTAGATAGATGTGATTACAGTAGATAGATGTAGTAACATTAGATAGATGTAGTTACAGTAGATAGATGTAGTTACAGTACAGTAGATAGATGTAGTTACAGTAGATAGATGTAGTTACAGTAGATAGATGTAGTTACATTACAGTAGATAGATGTAGTTACAGTAGATATGTGTAGTTACAGTAGATATATGTAGTTACAGTAGATATATGTAGTTTCAGTAGATAGATGTAGTTACAGTAGATATATGTAGTTACAGTAGATAGATGTAGTTACAGTAGATAGATGTAGATACAGTACAGTAGATAGATGTAGTTACAGTAAAATAGATCAATGTAGTTACAGTAGATGTATGTAGATACAGTACAGTAGATAGATGTAGTTACAGTAGATGGATGTAGTTACAGTACAGTAGATGTATGTAGTTACAGTAGATAGATGTAGTTACAGTAGATAGATGTAGTTACATTACAGTAGATAGATGTTACAGTAGATAGATGTAGTTACAGTACATATATGTAGTTACCGTAGATATATGTAGTTACAGTAAAGTAGATAGATGTAGTTACAGTAGATAGATGTAGTTACAGTAGATATATGTAGATATAGTAGATAGATGTAGTTACCGTAGATAGATGTAGTTACAGTACAGTGGACAGATGTAGTTACAGTAGATAGATGTAGAAACAGTAGATAGATGTAGTTACAGTATATAGATGTAGATACAGTACAGTAGATAGAAGTAGTTACAGTAGATAGATGTAGCTACAGTAGATAGATGTAGTTACAGTAGATAGATGTAGTTACATTACAGTAGATGTATGTAGTTACATTACAGTAGATATATGTAGTTACATTACAGTAGATAGATGTAGTTACAGTAGATATATGTAGTTACAGTAGATATATGTAGTTACAGTAGATATATGTAGTTAAATTAGATAGATGTAGTTACATTACAGTAGATAGATGTAGTTACAGTAGATAGATGTAGTTACAGTAGATAGATGTAGTTACATTACAGTAGATAGATGTAGTTACGGTAGATATATGTAGTTACAGTAGATATATGTAGTTACAGTAGATATATGTAGTTTCAGTAGATAGATGTAGTTACGGTAGATATATGTAGTTACAGTAGATAGATGTAGTTACAGTAGATAGATGTAGTTACAGTACAGTAGATATATGTAGTTACAGTAGATAGATGTAGTTACATTACAGTAGATAGATGTAGTTACAGTAGATAAAAGTAGTTACAGTAGACAGATGTAGTTACAGTAGATGGATAAATGTAGTTACAGTAGATAGATGTAGTTACAGTAGATAGATGGAGTTACATTACAGTAGATAGATGTTAGAGTAGATAGATGCAGTTACAGTAGATATATGTAGTTACAGTAGATAGATGTAGTTACAGTAAAGTAGATATATGTAGTTACAGTAGATAGATGTAGTTACAGTAGATAGATGAAGTTACAATAGATAGATGTAGTTACATTACAGTAGATAGATGTAGTTACAGTAGATAGATGTAGTTACAGTAGATAGATGTAGTTACATTACAGTAGATAGATGTAGTTACAGTAGATAGATGTAGTTACAGTAGATAGATGTAGTTACAGTACAGTAGATAGATGTAGTTACAGTAGATAGATGTAGTTACAGTAGATAGATGTAGTTACATTACAGTAGATATATGTAGTTACAGTAGATAAATGTAGTTACAGTAGATAGATATATGTAGTTACAGTAGATAGATGTAGTTACAGTAGATAGATATATGTAGTTACAGTAGATAGATGTAGTTACAGTAGATAGATGGAGTTACATTACAGTAGATAGATGTTAGAGTAGATAGATGTAGTTACAGTAGATATATGTAGTTACAGTAGATAGATGTAGTTACAGTAAAGTAGATATATGTAGTTACAGTAGATAGATGTAGTTACAGTAGATAGATGTAGTTACAATAGATAGATGTAGATACAGTAGGTAGATGTAGTTACAGTAGATAGATGTAGTTACAGTACAGTAGATAGATGTAGTTACAGTAGATAGATGTAGTTACAGTAGATATATGTAGTTACAGTAGAGAGATGTAGTTACAGTACAGTAGACATATGTAGTTACAGTAGATAGATGTAGTTACAGTAGGTAGATGTAATTACAGTAGATAGATGTAGTTCCAGTAAAGTAGATAGATGTAGATATATGTAGATACAGTACAGTAGATAGATGTAGTTACAGTAGATAGATGTAGTTACAGTAGATAGATGTAGTTACAGTACAGTAGATATATGTAGTTACAGTAGATAGATGTAGTTACAGTAGATAGATGTAGTTCCATTACAGTAGATAGATGTTACAGTAGATAGATGTAGTTACAGTAGATATATGTAGTTACCGTAGATAGATGTAGTTACAGTAGATAGATATAGTTACAGTACAGTAGACAGATGTTGTTATATTAGATAGATGTAGTTACAGTAGATAGACGTGATTACAGTAGATAGATGTAGTTACAGTAGATAGATGTAGATACAGTAGATAGATGTAGTTACAGTACAGTAGATAGATGTAGTTACAGTAGATAGATGTAGTTACAGTACAGTAGATAGATGTAGTTACAGTAGATAGATGTAGTTACATTACAGTAGATAGCTGTAGTTACAGCAGATAGATGTAGTTACAGTACAGTAGATAGATGTAGTTACAGTAGATATATGTAGTTACAGTACAGTAGATAGATGTAGTTACAGTAGATAGATGTAGATACATTACAGTAGATAGATGTAGTTACAGTAGATAGATGTAGTTACAGTAGATAGATGTAGTTACAGTACAGTAGATAGATGTAGTTACATTAGATATATGTAGTTACAGTAGATAGATGTAGTTATAGTAGATAGATGTAGATACAGTAGATATATGTAGTTACATTACAGTAGATAGATGTAGTTACATTACAGTAGATATATGTAGTCACAGTAGATATATGTAGTTACAGTAAAGTAGATGGATGTAGTTACAGTAGATAGATGTAGTTACAGTAGATATATGTAGTTACAGCAGATAGATGTAGTTACAGTACAGTAGATAGATGTAGTTACAGTAGATATATGTAGTTACAGTACAGTAGATAGATGTAATTACAGTAGATAGATGTAGATACATTACAGTAGATAGATGTAGTTACAGTAGATAGATGTAGTTACAGTACAGTAGATAGGTGTAGTTACAGTAGATATATGTAGTTACAGTAGATAGATGTAGTTATAGTAGATAGATGTAGATACAGTAGATATATGTAGTTACATTACAGTAGATAGATGTAGTTACATTACAGTAGATATATGTAGTCACAGTAGATATATGTAGTTACAGTAAAGTAGATGGATGTAGTTACAGTAGATAGATGTAGTTACAGTAGATAGATGTAGTTACAGTAAAATAGATAGATGTAGTTACAGTAGATATATGTAGATACAGTACAGTAGATAGATGTAGTTACAGTAGATAGATGTAGTTACAGTACAGTAGATAGATGTAGTTACAGTAGATAGATTTGATTACAGTAGATAGATGTGATTACAGTAGATAGATGTAGATACAGTAGATATATGTAGTTACAGTAGATAGATGTGATTACAGTATAAAGATGTAGATACAGTAGATAGATGTAGTTAGAGTAGATAGATGTGATTACAGTAGATATATGTAGATACAGTAGATAGATGTAGATTCAGTAGTTAGATGTAGTTACAGTAGATAGATGTGATTACTGTAGATAGATGTAGTTACATTACAGTAGATATATGTAGTTACAGTAGATAGATGTAGATATAGTAGATATATGTAGTTACATTACAGTATATAGATGTAGTTTCAGTATATATATGTAGTTTCAGTAGATATATGTAGTTACAGTAGATAGATGTAGTTACAGTAGATAGATGTAGTTACAGTAGATAGATGTAGTTACAGTAGATAGATGTGATTACAGTTCATTATATAGATGTAGTTACAGTGCAGTAGATACACATTATCTGTCAATATACTCATTCAAGTATTTTTCTTTATTTTTACTATTTTCTACATTGTCGAAGATCAAAACAATGAAATAAAACATATAACATGTAGCAACCAAAAAAAGTGTTAATCAAATCTAAATCTATTTTATACTTTAGATTCTTCAAATAGCCACCCTTTGTCTTGATGACATCTTTGAACACTCTTGTCATTCTCTCAACCAGCTTCATGAGGTAGTCAACTGGAATACATTTAATTTAACAGGTGTGCCTTGTTAAAAGTTAATTTATGGAATGTCTTTCCTTCTTAATGCGTTTGAACCAATCAGTTGTGTTGTGACAAGGTAGGGGTGGTATACTGAAGATAGCCTTATTTGGTAAAAGACCAAGGTCATTTTATGGCAAGAACAGCTCAAATAAGCAAAGAGAAATGGCAGTCCATCATTACTTTAATAAGACATGAAGGAAAGTCAATGCGGAAAATTTAAAAAACGTTTTGCAGTCGCAAAAACCATCAAGCGCGATAATGAAACTGTCTCTCATGAGGACCACCACAGAAGAGGAAGACCCAGAGTTACCTCTGCTGCAGAGGATAAGTTCATTAGAGTTAACGGCACCTCAGAAATTGCAGCCCAAATAAATGCTTCACAGAGTTCAAGTAACAGACACATCTCAAAATCAACTGTTCAGAGAAGACTTCGTGAATCAGGCCTTCATGGTCAAATTGCTGCAAAAAAACTACTACTAAAGGACACCAATGAGAAGAAGAGACTTGCTTGGGCCAAGAAACACGAGCAATGAACATTAGACCAGTGGAAATCTGTCATTGTTCTGATGAGTCCAAATTTGAGATTTTTGGTTCCATCCGCTGTGTCTTTGTGAGATGCAGAGTAGGTAAACGGATGATCTCTGCATGCGTGGTTCCCACCGTGAAGCATGGAGGAGGAGGTGTGATGGTGTAGGGGTGCTTTGCTGGTGACACTGTCAGTTTATTTAGAATTCAAGGCACACTTAACCAGCATGGTTACCACAGCATTCTGCAGCGATATGCCATCTCATCTGGTTTGCACTTAGTGGGAATATAATTTGTTTTCCAACAGGACAATGACCCAACACACCTCCAGGCTGTGTAAGAGCTACTTGACCAAGAAGGAGAGTGATGGGGTGCTGCATCCGATGACCT
>NC_042968.1:49218042-49248530 GCF_901001165.1 Salmo trutta
GGGGTCAGGACGTGGCAGTCTTGTATGTGTGTGATTGTTCTGTGTTGGTCTTGTGACTCCTGATCAGGAACAGCTGGGGATCGTTGTTCCTGATTGGGAGTCATATATGTAGGAGTATGTTTGTCACTTGGTTTTGTGGGTAGTTGTTTTTGCACCGCGTTTGTGAGCCTGCAAAACTGTTTAGTGTTGTGGGTATCATTTATTGTTTTGTCAAGTGGATGCTTTACTCTTTTTTTGTTTATTAAAATATGAGTATCCACAACTCCGCTGCATTTTGGTCTTCCCTGCAACACAACGAAGGATTTTGTGACAATTCTGTAAACAACTGGGAAAGACTTGATTCACTTTAACATTCTGTAAACGACTGGGAAAGACTTGATTCACTTTAACATTCTGTAAACGACTGGGAACGACTTGATCCACTTTAACATTCTGTAAACGACTGGGAACGACTTGATCCACTTTAACATTCTGTACATGACTGGGAACAACTTGATCCACTTTAACATTCTGTAAATGACTGGGAACGACTTGTCCCTCACACCAATCACGTTCTGGAGGGCTGCTCCGTTCGGAAGGTCAAGGCTGGAAAACGTAAACAATCTTAGGTGAAAACCCTATCAGTCCCGAGACCCCAGGAGAAAAATCAGCTTTTCATTTATCAGACTTTTATTTCTCTGCATGTCCAGCCTTTATATTTAGCCTCGCAATGAAGTGTTTTACTGTTTTATTTTCAAAGACAACCAGGACTACAAGTAGAAGACACAACAATTTGACAAACAGTCGCATTCATCAGTTTCATTGACAAACGCCAATAACAAAATAAGGCCCGCCAAAGTAAAAACCTGATAAATTAATGTATATTAATGGTGTACATAAATGGTTTGCTCAGCGGGAAATTAATATCCAACTAGTCAGTGACAACTGTGTGGGGTTTGGAGTTTATGACAGCAACTATGTGAGTTTATTACAGTATTATAGACACTATGTCCTGGGATTTACTATGGTCTTCCATGTAAATCAAATCAAATCAAATTTATTTATATAGCCCTTCGTACATCAGCTGAAATCTCAAAGTGCTGTACAGAAACCCAGCCTAAAACCCCAAACAGCAAGCAATGCATGTGAAAGAAGCACGGTGGCTAGGAAAAACTCCCTAGGAAAAACTCCCTAGAAAGGCCAAAAACCTAGGAAGAAACCTAGAGAGGAACCAGGCTATGAGGGGTGGCCAGTCCTCTTCTGGCTGTGCCGGGTGGATATTATAACAGAACATGGTCAAGATGTTAAAATGTTCATAAATGACCAGCATGGTCAAATAATAATAATCATAGTAGTTGTCGAGGGTGCAACAAGCACGTCCGGTGAACAGGTCAGGGTTCCGTAGCCGCAGGCAGAACAGTTGAAACTGGAGCAGCAGCATGGCCAGGTGGACTGGGGACAGCAAGGAGTCATCATGCCAGGTAGTCCTGAGGCATGGTCCTAGGGCTCAGGTCCTCCGAGAGAAAGAAAGAAAGAAAGAGAGAAAGAGAGAATTAGAGAGAGCATATTTAAATCCACACAGGACACCGGATAAGACAAGAGAATACTCCAGATGTAACAGACTGACCCTAGCCCCCCGACACATAAACTACTGCAGCATAAATACTGGAGGCTGAGACAGGAGGGATCAGAAGACACTATGTAGAAGAATCCCTTACAGTATTATAGACACTATGACCTGGGATTTACTATGATCTATGTAGAAGAACCCCTTACAGTATTATAGACACTATGACCTGGGATTTACTATGGTCTTCTATGTAGAAGAACCCCTTACAGTATTATAGACACTATGTCCTGGGATTTACTATGGTCTTCTATGTAGAAAAACCCCTTACAGTATTATAGACACTATGACCTGGGATTTACTATGGTCTTCTACGTAGAAGAACCCCCCCATCTTATAACGGCTCCTTGTGTAGCTTGTGAGCATCATAGTGCAAAACATGACTTATTCACACAGACTAACGGTTGTTATTGACGGATACAGAGGATTCATCCAAATGTACAATCCCTAGGGACTCATTAACAGGCCAACAGTTACCAGGCTAACGTTAGCTAACTTGTTAGCTTCATTGACAACAGTTACCAGGCTAACGTTAGCTAACTTGCTAGCTTCATGGACAATAGTTACCAGGCTAACATTAGCTAACTTGCTAGCTTCAAGGAAATGAGTTACCAGGATAACATTAGCTAACTTGCTAGCTTCAAGAACAACAGTTACCAGGCTAACATTAGCTAACTTGCTAGCTTCAAGGAAATGAGTTACCAGGATAACATTAGCTAACTTGCTAGCTCCAAGAACAACAGTTACCAGGCTAACATTAGCTAACTTGCTAGCTTTAAGGACAATTTACCTCAGGTGACAACGACAACATACAGCTCCTCTTGTCCCTCTGACATACATCTCCTCTTGTCCCTCTGACATACATCTCCTCTTGTCCCTCTGACATACATCTCCTCTTGTCCCTCTGACATACATCTCCTCTTGTCCCTCTGACATACAGCTCCTCTTGTCCCTCTGACATACATCTCCTCTTGTCCCTCTGACATACATCTCCTCTTGTTCCTCTGACATACATCTCCTCTTGTCCCTCTGACATACATCTCCTCTTGTCCCTCTGACATACAGATGGGATGCAGAGGATTCATCCAAATGTACAACCCATAGGGACTCATGGGTCCCGTGTGGCTCAGTTGGTGGAGCATGGTATTTGCAATGCCAGGGTTGTGGGTTCGACTCCCACAGGGGACCAGTACGGAAGAATAATAATAATAATAATAAATAAGTTTAAAAATGTATGAAACGTATGCATTCACTACTGTAAGTCACTCTGGATAAGAGCGTCTGCTAAATGACGACTAAAATGTAAATACAGCTCTTCTTGTGTCTACTAGCTATTTACCTAAATTAGCATCGCAGTACCTTAATACAAAAATACAAATGGAGTCACTTAGAAATGTCCATGTTCGTCAAAGAAAAGCACATTTTTTGTTCATTAAAATAACATGTAATTGATCAGAAATACAGTGTAGACACACAAGTCCTCAACTGGCAGCTTCATTAAATAGTACCCGCAAAACACCAGTCTCAACATCAAAAGTGAAGAGGCGACTCCGGGATGCTGGCCTTTTGAACCCGATTCAAACTTTCTCTGTGTTCCAGAACACTGATCGTGTTGTGTAGAGTTGAGACTGGACCGGGTTGAACCAGAACACTGATCGTGTTGTGTAGAGGTGAGACTGGACCGGGTAGAATCAGAACACTGATCGTGTTGTGTAGAGGTGAGGCTGGACCGGGTAGAACCAGAACACTGATCATGTTGTGTAGAGGTGAGGCTGGACCGGGTCGATCCAAAACACTGATCGTGTTGTGTAGATGTGAGACTGGACCGGGTTGAACCAGAACACTGATCGTGTTGTGTAGAGGTGAGACTGAACCGGGTAGAACCAGAACACAGATTGTGTTGTGTAGAGGTGAGGCTGGACCGGGTAGAACCAGAACACTGATCATGTTGTGTAGAGGTGAGGCTGGACCGGGTCGATCCAAAACACTGATCGTGTTGTGTAGATGTGAGACTGGACCGGGTAGAATCAGAACACTGATCGTGTTGTGTAGAGGTGAGGCTGGACCGGGTTGAACCAGAACACTGATCGTGTTGTGTAGAGGTGAGACTGGACCGGGTAGAATCAGAACACTGATCGTGTTGTGTAGAGGTGAGGCTGGACCGGGTCGATCCAAAACACTGATCGTGTTGTGTAGATGTGAGACTGGACCGGGTAGAATCAGAACACTGATCGTGTTGTGTAGAGGTGAGGCTGGACCGGGTTGAACCAGAACACTGATCGTGTTGTGTAGAGGGGAGACTGGACCGGGTAGAATCAGAACACTGATCGTGTTGTGTAGAGGTGAGGCTGGACCGGGTAGAACCAGAACACTGATCGTGTTGTGTAGAGGTGAGACTGGATCGGGTAGAATCAGAGTTTGTCTACACTACAGGATCTCTGAGTTAAAATAAAGGAACTTGACTAAGGGTGTGCCTCCCAAAATGGAACCCTATTCCCTATATAGTGCACTAGCCTATGGGCCCTGGTCAACAGAAGTGCACTACAAAGAGAGTCGGGTTCAATTAAGGACACCGTTTCAGTGTAATCCTGTCCAGGTCCTTCAGGAAGAGTATAGGTACTAGCTGTCACTGGAACAAAGGGCCTTCAGGAACTCTGACAACTAAATCCTACAGAAAGGATATCTGCACAAACTGTCAACGCGAAAGAGATGACCTTTGTCCTCAAGCAGGTGCACTGACCCGGTCAAAGTGATTTTTTTTTGCTCTCCCCTCTCTATCAGTCTGCAGGGTAAATGATTAGAAAGAACCAGAGGTCTGCAGTCAGCCTGGGCATTTCTCTCCCATCACTGGTTCTATGATATGTAGAGTAGCTTCTGTATCAAGGACTGCTGTTACTCTAAGGACTGGTATACAGACAGACAGACGGACAGACGGACAGACAGACAGACAGACAGATAGACAGACAAATAAAGATAAGGAGAGCTGTTGTTCCTCCCAGTGCTCAGTTCACACTGCATACTACATACCAAGGAGATGATCGTGGACTTCAGGAAACAGCAGAGGGAGCACCCTCTCCTCCCGTCCCCTCCCGTCCACATCTGTGGGACCGCAGTGGAGAAGGTGGTAAAGCTTCAAGTTCCTCGGTGTACACATCACTGACAAACTGAAATGGTCCACCCACACAGACAGTGTGGTGAAGAAGGTGCCTCATCAACCTCAGGAGGCTAGAGAAATTTGGCTTGTCACCTAAAACCCTCACAAACTTTTTACAGATGCACAATTGAGAGCATCCTGTCGAGCTGTATCACCGCCTGGTACGGAAACTGCACCGCCCACAACCGCAAAGCTCTCCAGAGTGTGGTGCGGTCTGCCCAACGCATTACCGGGGGCAAACTACCTACCCTCCTGGACACCTACAACACACGTTGTCACAGAAAGGCCAAACAAATCACCCAATGCCATAGAAAGGCCAAAAAGATAATCAAGGACATCAACCAACCGAGCCACTACCTGTTTACCCCACTATCATCCAGACGGCGAGGTCAGTACAGGTGCATCAAAGCTGGGACCGAGAGACTGAAAAACATCTCAAGGCCATCAGACTGTTAAACAGCCATCACTAGCACATTAGAGGCTGCTGCCTTTAGACATAGACTAGAAATCACTGGCCACTTTAAGGAATGGAACACTAGCCACTTTAATAATGTTTACATATCTGGCATTACTCATCTCATATGTATAAACTGTATTCTATACTATTCTACGGTATCTTAGTCACTTTAATTGTGTGTAAATATTGCATCACCCATCTCATATGTATATACTGTATTCTATACTATACTATACTGTATTCTATACTATACTATACTGTATTCTATACTATACTATCTTAGTCCAATGCCGCTCTGACATATATGTGTATACATTTTTAATCCATTCCTTACTTAAATTAACATGTGGCCTTCCCTGTGGCTCAGTTGGTAGAGCATGGTGTGTGTGCAACGCCAGGGTTGTGGGTTCGATTCCCACGGGGGGCCAGTACAAAAAAAATGCATGAAATGAAATGTATGCATTCGTTACTGTAAGTCGCTCTGGATAAGAGCATCTGCTAAATGACTAAAATGTATTTTGGGTTTATGTTGTGAAACTGTTAGATAGTATGTGTTACATATTACTGTAATGTCGGAGCTAGAAGCACAAGCATTTCACTGCACCCACAATAATACCAGCCCCTATCCCCTATCCCTAAAAAACAGCCCCTATCTCCTATCACTATAACTATCCCCCGTTATATTACTTGTTAGATATTACTGCACTGTCGGAGCTAGAAACACAAGCATTTCGCTACACCCACAATAATACCAGCCCCTATCCCCTATCGCCAGCCCCTATCCCTAAAAACCAGCCCCTATCCCCTATCACAATAACCAGCCCCTATCCCCTATCCCCAGTTATATTACTTGTTAGATATTACTGCACTATTGGAGCTAGAAACACAAGCATTTAGCTACATTCGCAAATAACATCTGCTAACCATGTGTAATGTGACCAATAATATTTGATTTGATATTTTTATACAGGGTGTAGTCACAGTGAACGCTGCACACTACCTAGTTTAGGAAGAAGGAAACAGATGCTGGCCAGCTAGGTGGTGGGAAGAGGAGAAGTCAGACTGAAACATTATAGTAGGGAGAAGTGGTTGACCTTTACACAACCTACTCCTCCTTACTGCAGGGCACACACACACACATAAATAAACACACACACACACACAGACACACACACACACACACACACACACACACACACACACACACACACACACACACACACACACACACACACACACACACACACACACACACACACACACACAGGGCCCCCGTGACCAAGAGTCAATGTGACAGGAAGAGCCAGAGCAGAGGGGAAACAACTAAGACCCTAAAATAATGCTCAGACTGTCAATGTCCAGGCCTCAATCTGCCTTCTGTTAATGCCCAGTCCTCAATCTGCCTTCTGTTAATGCCCAGGCCTCAATCTGGCTTCTGTTAATGCCCAGTCCTCAATCTGTCTTCTGTTAATGCCCAGTCCTCAATCTGCCTTCTGTTAATGCCCGGGCTTCAATCTGGCTTCTGTTAATGCCCAGGCCTCAATATGCCTTCTGTTAATGCCCAGGCCTCAATCTGGTTTCTGTTAATGCCCAGGCCTCAATCTGCCTTCTGTTAATGCCCAGGCCTCAATCTGCCTTCTGTTAATGCCCAGGCCTCAATCTGGCTTCTGTTAATGCCCAGGCCTCAATCTGCCTTCTGTTAATGCCCAGGCCTCAATCTGCTTTCTGTTAATGCCCAGGCCTCAATCTGGCTTCTGTTAATGCCCAGGCCTCAATCTGCCTTCTGTTAATGCCCAGGCCTCAATCTGCCTTCTGTTAATGCCCAGGCCTCAATCTGCCTTCTGTTAATGCCCAGGCCATGGACAGCTTCAATCTGGCTTCTGTTAATGCCCAGGCCATCGGGCAGCTTCAATCTGGAGTTGCAGTCAATTTTCTGGGCCTCAGTTTGCCTCTAACTGAGGCCTGCTGGAGAGATGGGGTAGAAGTTCTTTACCGTTTTAAAAACAGACACCCCCATGAAGTGGATGGTAAAGACTAGTCATAGTTTCTCCTAATGATTCTACTGTAAGAGACAGACTGCATGTGTTATCACAGAAAACTACAAGAAACAGGGATATACGTAACAATCAAGGACAACATTGGACAAGAAACAGGGATAAATTAACAATCAAGGACAACATTTGGAAAATAAATGTTTCATTAATGATGTCATGTGATATTCTCTAGTGATTCAATGTAAATCTTGTTGGAGATTTGTTTGAAACCAAATCAATTCAAATCAATTCAATTAAATATATTCATCCCTCTATGGCCTGACCTTTGTGCTCCATACCTGTCTAAAGGTTGTTCTACGTGGTGACAGCCCATCCAGGGATCTCTATCTCCCTCTATGGCCTAACCTCTGTGCTCCATACCTGTCTAAAAGTTGTTCTAGGTGGTGACAGCCCATCCAGGGATCTCTATCTACCTCTATGGCCTAACCTCTGTGCTCCATACCTGTCTAAAAGTTGTTCTAGGTGGTGACAGCCCATTCAGGGATCTCTATCTCCCTCTATGGCCTGACCTCTGTGATCCATACCTGTCTAAAGGTTGTTCTACGTGGTGACAGCCCATCCAGGGATCTCTATCTCCCTCTATGGCCTGACCTCTGTGATCCATACCTGTCTAAAAGTTGTTCTACATGGTGACAGCCCATCCAGGGATCTCTATCTCCCTCTATGGCCTGACCTCTGTGATCCATACCTGTCTAAAGGTTGTTCTACGTGGTGACAGCCCATCCAGGGATCTCTATCTACCTCTATGGCCTGACCTCTGTGATCCATACCTGTCTAAAAGTTGTTCTACGTGGTGACAGCCCATCCAGGGATCTCTATCTACATCTATGGCCTGACCTCTGTGATCCATACCTGTCTAAAAGTTGTTCTACGTGGTGACAGCCCATCCAGGGATCTCTATCTCCCTCTATGGCCTGACCTCTGTGATCCATACCTGTCTAAAAGTTGTTCTACGTGGTGACAGCCCATCCAGGGATCTCTATCTCCCTCTATGGCCTGACCTCTGTGATCCATACCTGTCTAAAGGTTGTTCTACGTGGTGACAGCCCATCCAGGGATCTCTATCTACCTCTATGGCCTGACCTCTGTGATCCATACCTGTCTAAAAGTTGTTCTACGTGGTGACAGCCCATCCAGGGATCTCTATCTACATCTATGGCCTGACCTCTGTGATCCATACCTGTCTAAAAGTTGTTCTACGTGGTGACAGCCCATCCAGGGATCTCTATCTACCTCTATGGCCTGACCTCTGTGTTTCATACCTTTCTAAAAGTTGTTCTATGTGGTGACAGCCCATCCAAGGATCTCTATCTACCTCTATGGCCTAACCTCTGTGCTCCATACCTGTCTAAAGGTTGTTCTACGTGGTGACAGCCCATCCAGGGATCTCTATCTACCTCTATGGCCTGACCTCTGTGATCCATACCTGTCTAAAAGTTGTTCTATGTGGTGACAGCCCATCCAGGGATCTCTATCTACCTCTATGGCCTGACCTCTGTGTTTCATACCTGTCTAAAAGTTGTTCTACGTGGTGACAGCCCATCCGGGGATCTCTATCTACCTCTATGGCCTGACCTCTGTGATCCATACCTGTCTAAAGGTTGTTCTACGTGGTGACAGCCCATCCAGGGATCTCTATCTCCCTCTATGGCCTGACCTCTGTGATCCATACCTGTCTAAAGGTTGTTCTACGTGGTGACAGCCCATCCAGGGATCTCTATCTCCCTCTATGGCCTGACCTCTGTGATCCATACCTGTCTAAAGGTTGTTCTACGTGGTGACAGCCCATCCAAGGATCTCTATCTACCTCTATGGCCTGACCTCTGTGCTCCATACCTGTCTAAAGGTTGTTCTACGGACCAAAGACCTGATAGCACCTTTAATGGTCAGGGACTAACACATCTACCTGCTGAGGGTCAGGACTAACACAGGGACTAACACATCTACCTGCTGAGGGTCAGGGACTAACACAGGGACTAACATATCTACCTGCTGAGGGTCAGGGACTAACACAGGGACTAACACATCTACCTGCTGAGGGTCAGGACTAACACAGGGACTAACACATCTACCTGCTCAGGGTCAGGGACTAACACAGGGGCTAACACATCTACCTGCTGAGGGTCAGGACTAACACAGGGACTAACACATCTACCTGCTGAGGGTCAGGGACTAACACAGGGACTAACACATCTACCTGCTGAGGGTCAGGACTAACACAGGGACTAACACATCTACCTGCTGAGGGTCAGGGACTAACACATCTACCTGCTGAGGGTCAGGACTAACACAGGGACTAACACATCTACCTGCTGAGGGTCAGGGACTAACACAGGGACTAACACATCTACCTGCTGAGGGTCAGGACTAACACAGGGACTAACACATCTACCTGCTGAGGGTCAGGACTAACACAGGGACTAACACATCTACCTGCTGAGGGTCAGGGGCTAACACAGGGACTAACACATCTACCTGCTGAGGGTCAGGGACTAACACATCTACCTGCTGAGGGTCAGGGACTAACACATCTACCTGCTGAGGGTCAGGACTAACACAGGGACTAACACATCTACCTGCTGAGGGTCAGGGACTAACACGGGGACTAACACATCTACCTGCTGAGGGTCAGGACTAACACAGGGACTAACACATCTACCTGCTGAGGGTCAGGGACTAACACAGGAACTAACACATCTACCTGCTGAGGGTCAGGACTAACACAGGGACTAACACATCTACCTGCTGAGGGTCAGGGACTAACACATCTACCTGCTGAGGGTCAGGGACTGACACAGGGACTAACACATCTACCTGCTGAGGGTCAGGGACTAACACATCTACCTGCTGAGGGTCAGGGACTAACACATCTACCTGCTGAGGGTCAGGACTAACACAGGGACTAACACATCTACCTGCTGAGGGTCAGGGACTAACACGGGGACTAACACATCTACCTACTGAGGGTCAGGACTAACACAGGGACTAACACATCTACCTGCTGAGGGTCAGGACTAACACAGGGATTAAAACATCTACCTGCTGAGGGTCAGGACTAACACAGGGACTAACACATCTACCTGCTGAGGGTCAGGACTAACACAGGGACTAACACATCTACCTGCTGAGGGTCAGGACTAACACAGGGACAAACACATCTACCTGCTGAGGGTCAGGACTAACACAGGGACTAACACATCTACCTGCTGAGGGTCAGGGACTAACACAGGGACTAACACATCTACCTGCTGAGGGTCAGGACTAACACAGGGACTAAAACATCTACCTGCTGAGGGTCAGGACTAACACAGGGACTAACACATCTACCTGCTGAGGGTCAGGGACTAACACAGGGACTAACACATCTACCTGCTGAGGGTCAGGGACTAACACAGGGACTAACACATCTACCTGCTGAGGGTCAGGACTAACACAGGGACTAACACATCTACCTGCTGAGGTTCAGGGACTAACACAGGGACTAACACATCTACCTGCTGAGGGTCAGGGACTAACACAGGGACTAACATATCTACCTGCTGAGGGTCAGGACTAACACAGGGTCAAACACATCTACCTGCTCAGGGTCAGGACTGGCTGGCTGGCTGGCTGGCTGACTGGCTGACTGGCTGGCTGGTTGGCTGGTTGGCTGACTTGCTGCCTGGCTTGCTGACTGGCTGCCTGACTTGCTGCCTGGCTGGATGGCTGGCTGACTGACTGACTGACTGACTGACTGACTGGCTGGCTGGCTGGCTGACTGGTTGGCTGGTTGGCTGGCTGGCTGCCTTAGTAGCCTTATATACTCTATCCACCATGGAGCTGTGAGATCATATCCTGTTTGATGTGTCTTAACAGTCCACTTCAACATAATCAATCATTCATTCATGTCATTACTCATCATATAAGTCTTTCATGCCTTTAAATATGCAGCTATTGTGAGAATAACTTGGATTATATTAACAGTGACATGAATATATACATATACATATACATATATATACATATATACATATATATATATATATATATATATATATATATATATATATATATATATACGTAATGATTCTGAATAATTATTCAGCTGTATGGATTCATTCACTTTTTTTTGGAGTCTCTTTTGTTGGAGGTTCACACAATTGCCTCTTCTGCCTAATGGTAATTCCACCACTGGATGTCAGCTTGTCTCTGACAGCTGTATGTCTAACTGGCTGTCTGGACGTCAGGGTTAGCTCTGCTGTTCTACAGTTGGCTGGAGAATGTGGGACGGGCAGGGGGCTGGACACGGTGAGGTGGGCACAGAGAGGGCAAGGCCATGTGCTTGGCTCTTGGTTCTGTGTGATCAGCAGAGAGTACTAAAAGTGCTGTGTCAAGTCATACAGTACAACCACAGGAAAGGAAGAGGCTGTTAACCTTTGGAGTCCAAAGGCCTTTATCTTTCCCTTTGTCTCCCTCTCTCTCCCCTCTCTGTGTCCCCCCTCCCTCTCAGTAGAGCTCTGTGTTCCCCCTCAACAGGATACAGTATCAAACCAGAGGTTGGCACCGAGAGATAGTACCAAACCAGAGGTTGGCACCGAGAGATAGTACCAAACCAGAGGTTGGCACCAGGAGATAGTATCACAGCTGCTGTCAAGACTTCAATAAAGGTGGTGCTAATCTGATAGAAGGGAGTGTTCATGATGACAGGTGTAACAATATGCTGTGATGTTCTGAACGCTAGTTTCCTGTCAAGGCTGGTCTTCTCTACTGTCTCCATACCTCACACTACCTGTCAAGGCTGGTCTCATCTACTGTCTGTCTCCATACCTCACACTACCTGTCAAGGCTGGTCTTCTCTGCTGTGTGTCTCCATACCTCACACTACCTGTCACGGCTGGTCTTCTCTACTGTCTTTCTCCATACCTCAAACTACCTATCAAGGCTCGTCTCCTCTACTGTCTGTCTCCATACCTCACACTACATGTCAAGGCTGGTCTCCTCTACTGTCTGTCTCCATACCTCACACTACCTGTCAAGGCTGGTCTCCTCTACTGTCTGTCTCCATACCTCACACTCCCTGTCAAGGCTGGTCTCCTCTACTGTCTGTCTCCATACCTCACACTCCCCGTCAAGGCTGGTCTCCTCTACTGTCTGTCTCCATACCTCACACTACCTGTCAAGGCTGGTCTTCTCTACTGTCTGTCTCCATACCTCACACTACCTGTCAAGGCTGGTCTCCTCTACTGTCTGTCTCCATACCTCACACTACCTGTCAAGGCTGGTCTCCTCTACTGTCTGTCTCCATACCTCACACTTCCTGTCAAGGCTGGTCTTCTCTACTGTCTCCATACCTCACACTACCTGTCAAGGCTGGTCTCATCTACTGTCTGTCTCCATACCTCACACTACCTGTCAAGGCTGGTCTTCTCTAATGTCTGTCTCCATACCTCACACTACCTGTCAAGGCTGGTCTTCTCTGCTGTGTGTCTCCATACCTCACACTACCTGTCAAGGCTGGTCTTCTCTACTGTCTTTCTCCATACCTCACACTACGTATCAAGGCTCGTCTCCTCTACTGTCTGTCTCCATACCTCACACTACCCTGTCAAGGCTGGTCTCCTCTACTGTCTGTCTCCATACCTCACACTCCCTGTCAAGGCTGGTCTCCTCTACTGTCTGTCTCCATACCTCACACTACCTGTCAAGGCTGGTCTCCTCTACTGTCTGTCTCCATACCTCACACTACCTGTCAAGGCTGGTCTTCTCTACTGTCTGTCTTCATACCTCACACTCCCCTGTCAAGGCTGGTCTCCTCTACTGTCTGTCTCCATACCTCACACTACCTGTCAAGGCTGGTCTCCTCTACTGTCTGTCTCCATACCTCACACTAAATGTCAAGGCTGGTCTTCTCTAATGTTACTGTCTGTCTCCATACCTCACACTCCCTGTCAAGGCTGGTCTTCTCTAATGTCTGTCTCCATACCTCACAGTCACTGAGCCCGGCATTCTCTGTACAGAACCGTGATGTTCTAGAATGGTTTAGTAGATGTCAGATATAATTGGAGCTAGATTAACCTGTCTATCAAACATATCTCTACGTTGTTCTAATCTATGTTGTTGTTAGCTTCTCAGCTGTCCAGGGCTTAATTAAAACAAGTGTCTAATCTTATCCACAAAGATCTGTCTGTGTGTGTGTGTCTGTGTGTGTGTCTGTGTGTGTGTGTGTGTGTGTGTGTGTGTGTGTGTGTGTGTGTGTGTGTGTGTGTGTGTGTGTGTGTGTGTGTGTGTGTGTGTGTGTGTGTGCGCGTGCAGACTGTGCTAGCAGTAAACCCTGTTCCAGCCTAATCAAAACAATCAGATGCCGTGTCATTGCGACTTAAGCCGTAGCCAAAGACGCTCAGCGTTGCTGTGACTCAGCCAGTGAGAGGGACATTTTAAGATAATTCCTGAGTATTTGATATGGGTTCAAACAGCTGCTTAAAAAGAATGAGTGAAGTGAAATGAATAAATGGGGACGTGTGCCCTGTGGACCCTGATCGACGGTAGTGCTCGGAGGTTATACTGTATTTTACTACACACCGGTATTGATGCGCGGACCGGTTTGGGTTTTTCCCCTTTACCTTCTATAACGGTATTTCAATGTTTGGTTTTATTAACTGTGTTTAATAAGCAACTCAGGCAGGTGTAACGTTCCGTTTTTATAAGTTTACTCCGTTTGCAACTTGAGTCGTCTTTCTCTACTGCGGCATGCCCCGTTCCCACACCAAGCCCTGTCACTAAAAAATAGGGAGAGAGCAGTTCCTTGACTACGGAGTCGCAGACAATTTATCGCTGTTCGATCTGCCTTCTGAACGGTGGTATCAAAGATGCAACAAGACGTTGGTGAAAATGACGCTGCTTTCCACAAGCGTTCTACAATTACACTATTCGTTTGTGTATGTTACTACCTGCAAACTACTGTCTGCTAGTAATATTTTCGTAGCAAGTGGATTAAAATAAATCTTGATAGCCGCTAATGCTAATCACTAGTTAGCTTGGCTAGCTAGCTTGCTAAATGTACTAAGAGTCAGAGCAAACATAGCTAGCTACTGTCTGCTAATACATCCTGGTACCAGTGCTGGTGTTGGCCTAGATAAGCATGGTATCTTAAATCAGAGAGGAATAGGTGAAACATGAATATGTTAGCTAGCTGGCTAGCTACATGAAGTAAGAAAACATGGATTGTGTCACGGTTGTCATTGGGAAAGGAGGACCAAAATGCAGCAGGTATGTGGTTGCTCATCTTGAACTTTATTTAAACTCAAAATGAACACCAAAATAACAAAACGAACTCACGATCAACAAACAGTCTTCTCATGCTCACATACGCTAGACAAGAAACAATCTCCCACAAAACCTACACCAAACAATTACCCATATATAGGACTCTCAATCAGAGGCAACGAGGAAGCACCTGCCTCCAATTGAGAGTCCCAACCCCCCCATTAACCTAACATAGAAATACACTCACTCGACTAAACATAGAAATACCTAAACATAGAACATAAACCAAAACCCGGAAATAATAAATCAAACGCCTTTCAACAAACACACCACCCCAAACCACATAAAACAAATACCCTCTGCCACGTCCTGATCAAACTACAATAACAATTAACCCTTATACTGGCCAGGACGTGACAGATTGTGACATATAATTAGGGTCCCCTGGAAACACTGACCAACACTTTGGTTCCAACCCGTCAATAATTCCTCCCTGGTTTATTAATTCATTGTCAAAAAAACAAACAATGTATTCAAGCTGCTGCCCACTATATTCCAACTATAGAATTAGAATAATCCGTATATTTCCATGATTCCAACAGTTCACCAGTTAACTGGACCGAGATGTTTTTACTCATAATGCTGCGTGGCACAGCGTGGATGTCACGACTTCCGCCGAAGTCGGCTCCTCTCCTTGTTCGGGGGACGGCGTTCGGCGATCGACGTCACCGTCTTTCTAGCCATCGCCGCTTCATTTTTCTATTATCCATTTGTCTTGTCTTGTTTCCATACACACCTGGTTTTCATTGCCCCAATTAAGCTGCTTGTATTTAACCCTCTGTTTTCCCATCATGCTTTGTGTGTAATTGTTTCAATGTCGCTGTGGTGTCTTTTTACGCGCTTTACTTTTGTTATGTTCAGTAGGTTTTTGAGCGCATTTGATTTATGTTGTGCTCTCGTTTTTGGGAACTTTAATAAAGTGCGTCCGTTTACATCACGCTACTCTACCTGCACCTGACTTCGCCTCTTTTACACACGCCGACAGTGGAAATGATAACAAAAGTACAAGAAATGCAGAAATTAATGAAAATGCTGAAAATTATTTTTTGTTTTGAAGTTGGATTGAACAGTATAAAACTATCAGAATGGATAAAGTCCCATTGAAATCACTTATTATGTCTGTGTTGCCACCCTGGGGTCATGAACTACAGAAAGCCTATTTAGGACTTTTATTCATCAAAACCTAAAATAGTGTCAAACACTCACAGGTCAAGTGTTCAGGGTGACTGGGTGAACCAGAGGTCAAGTGTTCAGGGTGACTGGGTGAACCAGAGGTCAAGTGTTCAGGGTGACTGGGTGAACCACAGGTCAAGTGTTCAGGGTGACTGGGTGAACCACAGGTCAAGTGTTCAGGGTGACTGGGTGAACCACAGGTCAAGTGTTCAGGGTGACTGGGTGAACCACAGGTCAAGTGTTCAGGGTGACTGGGTGAACCACAGGTCAAGTGTTCAGGGTGACTGTCACGACTTCTGCCGAAGTCAATGCCCCTCCTTGTTCGGGGCGGTGTTCGGCGGTCGACGTCACCGGTCTTCTAGCCATCACTGATGAGTTTTTCATTTTCCATTTGTTTTGTCTTGTCTTCCTACCACACCTGGTTCCAATCCTATTCATTACATGTTGTGTATTTAACCCTCTGTTTCCCCTCATGTCCTTGTCAGTGATTGTTTTTATGTTATGTACTCGTGTATTTTTGTATCGGTGTGCGACGGGTTATTTTTACCCATGTTATTTTTGTATGTTGGTTTTGGAGTTTGTTTTTTGTTAATAAAACTACTCCAGTTATATACCAAGTTGGTTTCTCCTGCGCCTGACTTCCCTGCCACCTACACACACGACAGTGACTGAGTGAACCAGAGGTAAAGTGTTCAGGGTAAATGGGGTCAACCAGTGTTCAGGTGTTCAGGGTAAATGGAATCAACCAGTGTTCAGGGTAAATGGGATCAACCAGTGTTCAGGTGTTCAGGGTAAATGGGGTCAACCAGTGGTCAGGTGTTCAAGTTAATGGGGTCAACCAGTGGTCAGGTGTTCAGGGTAAATGGGGTCAACCAGTGTTCAGGTGTCCAGGGTAAATGGGATCAACCAGTGGTCAGGTGTTCAGGGTAAATGGGGTCAACCAGTGGTCAGGTGTTCAGGGTAAATGGGGTCAACCAGTGTTCAGGGTAAATAGTGTCAACCAGTGTTCAGGTGTTCAGGGTAAATGGGGTCAACCAGTGTTCAGGTGTTCAGGGTAAATGGGGTCAACCAGTGTTCAGGTGTTCAGGGTAAATGGGGTCAACCAGTGGTCAGGTGTTCAGGGTAAATGGGGTCAACCAGTGTTCAGGTGTTCAGGGTGACTGGGGTCAACCAGTGTTCAGGTGTTCAGGGTGACTGGGGTCAACCAGTGTTCAGTTTGACTGGGGTCAAATCTTTCCGTAATGAACAGGCACTACCGTGGTATAGGCACACACACACACACACACACACACGTTGTGTATCGGTAGTAGGTACCAGTCTACATCATGATCTCTGGCCGGTGGCTGTAGATTAGATTAGTTAGGGGGCACTACAATCAGCTCTAGGGTCTTAAAGTCCATGTTTCCCCTAAAACAACCTCAGACTCCCTAATCAGCATTAAAATTAAAGCAGGAAGGTGGACCGCTGGTCAAGGTGTGCCAGAACAGAGCACTATTCCCTACTTAGTGCACTACTATCGTAGGGCTCGGGTCTAAAGTAGTGCACTACGTAGGGAATAGGGTGCCATTTGGGATGAGTAATTGGAAGGATCTCTGAATAATGACCATGCACTAAAGTTGTTTAGGTTTTAGGGTACCATAAGGACTGCATTGTGTGTGTGTGTGTGTGTGTTGGGTGTACTCCGTTAGGAGAAGTGCCTGGTTTGATTTGGCCTTACCCCCTCCAAGCCTGTGGGATCTCAGCTCTGGTTAAAGGGGAAATCTGAGATTTAAGAATCAATGTAGACGTACAGTATCATTCATTTAAAATCCCCAAAAATCCCAGAATGCACCTTTAAACATCTCTGGGAAAATTAACAACAATTATCCTTAGTCTGCTTTGTCCTTAGTCTGACCCTCGCTGTGCGTGGCCCAAACGGCTCCCTATTCCCTATAGTGCATATCTTAGCACTCTGGTCAAAAGTACTGCACTACATTATAGGGAATAGGGAGCCATTTAGGACGTAGCCATGTTGTTATACTCTCCATCTCCACTCCAACATAACACAACCTTTAGTATCCATGTTGTTAAACTCTCCATCTCCAACATAACACAACCTTTAGTAACCATGTTGTTAAACTCTCCATCTCCACTCCAACATAACACAACCTTTAGTAACCATGTTGTTAAACTCTCCACTCCAACATAACACAACCTTTAGTTGTCACGGTTGTCGTCGGTGAAGGAGGACCAAAACGCAGCAGGTATGTGTACGCTCATCTTGACATTTATTTACTCAAAATGAACATACAAAAATAACAAAACGAAACGAACGACGAAACAGTCTTGAAAGGCTCACTCAGCAAAACAAGAAACAATCTCCCACAAATGCACAGACAAACACACCCAACTAATATAGGACTTCCAATCAAAGGCAACACCAAACAGCCGCCTTCAATTGGAAGTCCACC
The DNA here is from genome assembly GCF_901001165.1 of Salmo trutta. Lineage (NCBI taxonomy): Eukaryota > Metazoa > Chordata > Actinopteri > Salmoniformes > Salmonidae > Salmo > Salmo trutta. The sequence goes on from NC_042968.1 coordinate 49,236,239, forward strand.
CCAATTAACCCAACATAGAAACACACTCACTAGACTACACATAGAAATACACAAACATAGATCACAACTCAAAACCCTGAAATAATAAATCAAACGCCCTCCTAACTAACACACCACCCTGAACCACATAAAACAAATACCCTCTGCCACGTCCTGACCAAACTACAATAACAATTAACCCTTATACTGGCCAGGACGTGACAGTACCCCCCCTTAAAGGTGCTAACCCCGGAAGCACCTTAAAAAACAAAAAAAACAAAAACCCACAACCCCAAACAACAAAACAAATTTCCCCTCTACTAAAAGGGAGGGAAGGGAGGGTGGCTGCCGTCAACGACAGCACTGTGCTACACCCCCCTCCCCAACCCACCTATATCAGGAGGTGGCTCCGGTTCTGGCCGTTCCAGGCAGTCGGGCCACTCTGGCAGTTCGGGGCAGTCTGGCCAGTCTGGCAGCTCGGGGCAGTCTGACCAGTCTGGCAGCTCGGTGTAGTCTGGCAGCTCGGGACAGTCTGGGCAGTCTGGCAGCTCGGGACAGTCTGGGCAGTCTGGCAGCTCGGGACAGTCTGGGCAGTCTGGCAGCTCGGGACAGTCTGGGCAGTCTGGCAGCTCGGGACAGTCTGGGCAGCCTGGCAGCTCGGGACGTTCAGGGCAGTCTGGCCACTCCGGCAGTTCAGGGCAGTCTGGCCACTCCGGCAGTTCAGGGCAGTCTGGCCACTCCGGCAGTTCAGGGCAGTCTGGCCACTCTGGCGACTGTTGACTGGCGGGCAGCTCTGGTGACTGTTGACTGGCGGGCAGCTCTGGTGACTGTTGACTGGCGGGCAGCTCTGGTGACTGTTGACTGGCGGGCAGCTCTGGTGACTGTTGACTGGCGGGCAGCTCTGGTGACTGTTGACTGGCGGGCAGCTCTGGTGACTGTTGACTGGCGAGGCAGGGTTCACGCACTTGAAGCCTGGTGCGTGGTGCTGGTACTGGGCGTACCAGATTGTGAACACGCACCTCCATGCTAGTGCGGGGAGCTGGCCTGGGGCTCCATTCTTGCCCCGCAAAACTCCCCTTGTGCCCCCCCCCCAAAACATTATTGGGGCGGCCTCTCGAGTTTCATAAACTCCTCCATCGCCCTGGAAATGCTCCTCCTTAGCTCTGCCCACGTCCATCCTTCCTCCTCGTTCCTCTGCTGCTTGGTCCTGGTGAGGTGGGAGATTCTGTCACGGTTGTCGTCGGTGAAGGAGGACAAAAACGCAGCAGGTATGTGTACGCTCATCTTGACATTTATTTACTCAAAATGAACATACAAAAATAACAAAACGAAACAGTCTTGAAAGGCTCACTCAGCAAAACAAGAAACTATCTCCCACAAATGCACAGACAAACACACCCAACTAATATAGGACTTCCAATCAAAGGCAACACCAAACAGCCGCCTTCAATTGGAAGTCCACCCCAATTAACCCAACAAAGAAACACACTCACTAGACTACACACAGAAATACATAAACATAGACCACAACTCAAAACCCTGAAATAATAAATCAAACGCCCTCCTAACTAACACACCACCCTGAACCACATAAAACAAATACCCTCTGCCACGTCCTGACCAAACTACAATAACAATTAACCCTTATACTGGCCAGGACGTGACATTAGTAACCATGTTGTTAAACTCTCTTCTCCCCTCCAACATAACACAACCTGTAGTAACCATGTTGTTAAACTCTCCATCTCCACTCCGACATAACACAACCTTTAGTAACCATGTTGTTAAACTCTCCCCTCCAACATAACACAACCTTTAGTATCCATGTTGTTAAACTCTCCATCTCCACTCCAACATAACACAACCTTTAGTAACCATGTTGTTAAACTCTCCCCTCCAACATAACACAACCTTTAGTATCCATGTTGTTAAACTCTCCATCTCCAACATAACACAACCTTTAGTATCCATGTTGTTAAACTCTCCCCTCCAACATAACACAACCTTTAGTAACCATGTTGTTAAACTCTCCATCTCCAACATAACACAACCTTTAGTAACCATGTTGTTAAACTCTCCCCTCCAACATAACACAACCTTTAGTAACCATGTTGTTAAACTCTCAATCTCCAACATAACACAACCTTTAGTAACCATGTTGTTAAACTCTCCCCTCCAACATAACACAACCTTTAGTAACCATGTTGTTAAACTCTCCATCTCCAACATAACACAACCTTTAGTAACCATGTTGTTAAACTCTCCATCTCCAACATAACACAACCTTTAGTATCCATGTTGTTAAACTCTCCATCTCCAACATAACACAACCTTTAGCATCCATGTTGTTAAACTCTCCCCTCCAACATAACACAACCTTTAGTATCCATGTTGTTAAACTCTCCATATCCAACATAACACAACCTTTAGTAACCATGTTGTTAAACTCTCCCCTCCAACATAACACAACCTTTAGTAACCATGTTGTTAAACTCTCCCCTCCAACATAACACAACCTTTAGTAACCATGTTGTTAAACTCTCCCCTCCAACATAACACAACATTTAGTAACCATGTTGTTAAACTCTCCATCTCCACTCCAACATAACACAACCTTTAGTATCCATGTTGTTAAACTCTCCCCTCCAACATAACACAACCTTTAGTAACCATGTTGTTAAACTCTCAACTCCAACATAACACAACCTTTAGTAACCATGTTGTTAAACTCTCCCCTCCAACATAACACAACATTTAGTAACCATGTTGTTAAACTCTCCATCTCCACTCCAACATAACACAACCTTTAGTATCCATGTTGTTAAACTCTCCCCTCCAACATAACACAACCTTTTGTATCCATGTTGTTAATCTCTCCCCTCCAACATAACACAACCTTTAGTAACCATGTTGTTAAACTCTCCATCTCCAACATAACACAACCTTTAGTAACCATGTTGTTAAACTCTCCCCTCCAACATAACACAACCTTTAGTAACCATGTTGTTAAACTCTCCCCTCCAACATAACACAACCTTTAGTAACCATGTTGTTAAACTCTCCCCTCCAACATAACACAACCTTTAGTAACCATGTTGTTAAACTCTCCCCTCCAACATAACACAACCTTTAGTAACCATGTTGTTAAACTCTCCCCTCCAACATAACACAACCTTTAGTAACCATGTTGTTAAACTCTCTTCTCCCCTCCAACATAACACAACCTTAAGTAACCATGTTGTTAAACTCTCCATCTCCAACATAACACAACCTTTAGTAACCATGTTGTTAAACTCTCCCCTCCAACATAACACAACCTTTAGTAACCATGTTGTTAAACTCTCCCCTCCAACATAACACAACCTTTAGTAACCATGTTGTTAAACTCTCCATCTCCAACATAACACAACCTTTAGTAACCATGTTGTTAAACTCTCCCCTCCAACATAACACAACCTTTAGTAACCATGTTGTTAAACTCTCCCCTCCAACATAACACAACCTTTAGTATCCATGTTGTTAAACTCTCCCCTCCAACATAACACAACCTTTAGTAACCATGTTGTTAAACTCTCCCCTCCAACATAACACAACCTTTAGTAACCATGTTGTTAAACTCTCCACTCCAACATAACACAACCTTTAGTAACCATGTTGTTAAACTCTCTTCTCCCCTCCAACATAACACAACCTTTAGTAACCATGTTGTTAAACTCTCCATCTCCACTCCAACATAACACAACCTTTAGTAACCATGTTGTTAAACTCTCCCCTCCAACATAACACAACCTTTAAGTAACCATGTTGTTAAACTCTCCATCTCCAACATAACACAACCTTTAGTAACCATGTTGTTAAACTCTCCCCTCCAACATAACACAACCTTTAGTAACCATGTTGTTAAACTCTCCCCTCCAACATAACACAACCTTTAGTAACCATGTTGTTAAACTCTCCATCTCCAACATAACACAACCTTTAGTAACCATGTTGTTAAACTCTCCCCTCCAACATAACACAACCTTTAGTAACCATGTTGTTAAACTCTCCATCTCCAACATAACACAACCTTTAGTATCCATGTTGTTAAACTCTCCCCTCCAACATAACACAACCTTTAGTAACCATGTTGTTAAACTCTCCCCTCCAACATAACACAACCTTTAGTAACCATGTTGTTAAACTCTCCATCTCCAACATAACACAACCTTTAGTAACCATGTTGTTAAACTCTCCCCTCCAACATAACACAACCTTTAGTAACGATGTTGTTAAACTCTCCCCTCCTATATAACACAACCTTTAGTAACCATGTTGTTAAACTCTCCATCTCCAACATAACACAACCTTTAGTAACCATGTTGTTAAACTCTCCCCTCCAACATAACACAACCTTTAGTAACCATGTTGTTAAACTCTCCATCTCCAACATAACACAACCTTTAGTAACCATGTTGTTAAACTCTCCTTCTCCCCTCCAACATAACACAACCTTTAGTAACCATGTTGTTAAACTCTCCATCTCCAACATAACACAACCTTTAGTAACCATGTTGTTAAACTCTCCATCTCCCCTGCAACATAACACAACCTTTAGTAACCATGATGTTAAACTCTCCATCTCCACTCCAACATAACACAACCTTTAGTAACCATGTTGTTAAACTCTCCATCTCCAACATAACACAACCTTTAGTAACCATGTTGTTAAACTCTCCTTCTCCAACATAACACAACCTTTAGTATCCATGTTGTTAAACTCTCCCCTCCAACATAACACAACCTTTAGTATCCATGTTGTTAAACTCTCCATATCCAACATAACACAAACTTTAGTAACCATGTTGTTAAACTCTCCATCTCCAACATAACACAACCTTTAGTAACCATGTTGTTAAACTCTCCCCTCCAACATAACACAACCTTTAGTATCCATGTTGTTAAACTCTCCATCTCCACTCCAACATAACACAACCTTTAGTAACCATGTTGTTAAACTCTCAATCTCCAACATAACACAACCTTTAGTAACCATGTTGTTAAACTCTCCCCTCCAACATAACACAACCTTTAGTAACCATGTTGTTAAACTCTCCATCTCCACTCCAACATAACACAACCTTTAGTAACCATGTTGTTAAACTCTCCATATCCAACATAACACAACCTTTAGTAACCATGTTGTTAAACTCTCCATCTCCAACATAACACAACCTTTACTATCCATGTTGTTAAACTCTCCATCTCCAACATAACACAACCTTTAGTATCCATGTTGTTAAACTCTCCCCTCCAACATAACACAACCTTTAGTATCCATGTTGTTAAACTCTCCATATCCAACATAACACAACCTTTAGTAACCATGTTGTTAAACTCTCCCCTCCAACATAACACAACCTTTAGTAACCATGTTGTTAAACTCTCCCCTCCAACATAACACAACCTTTAGTAACCATGTTGTTAAACTCTCCCCTCCAACATAACACAACATTTAGTAACCATGTTGTTAAACTCTCCATCTCCACTCCAACATAACACAACCTTTATTATCCATGTTGTTAAACTCTCCCCTCCAACATAACACAACCTTTAGTAACCATGATGTTAAACTCTCCATCTCCACTCCAAAATAACACAACCTTTAGTAACCATGTTGTTAAACTCTCCATCTCCAACATAACACAACCTTTAGTAACCATGTTGTTAAACTCTCCTTCTCCAACATAACACAACCTTTAGTATCCATGTTGTTAAACTCTCCCCTCCAACATAACACAACCTTTAGTATCCATGTTGTTAAACTCTCCATATCCAACATAACACAAACTTTAGTAACCATGTTGTTAAACTCTCCATCTCCAACATAACACAACCTTTAGTAACCATGTTGTTAAACTCTCCCCTCCAACATAACACAACCTTTAGTATCCATGTTGTTAAACTCTCCATATCCAACATAACACAACCTTTAGTAACCATGTTGTTAAACTCTCCCCTCCAACATAACACAACCTTTAGTAACCATGTTGTTAAACTCTCCCCTCCAACATAACACAACCTTTAGTAACCATGTTGTTAAACTCTCCCCTCCAACATAACACAACATTTAGTAACCATGTTGTTAAACTCTCCATCTCCACTCCAACATAACACAACCTTTATTATCCATGTTGTTAAACTCTCCCCTCCAACATAACACAACCTTTAGTAACCATGATGTTAAACTCTCCATCTCCACTCCAAAATAACACAACCTTTAGTAACCATGTTGTTAAACTCTCCATCTCCAACATAACACAACCTTTAGTAACCATGTTGTTAAACTCTCCTTCTCCAACATAACACAACCTTTAGTATCCATGTTGTTAAACTCTCCCCTCCAACATAACACAACCTTTAGTATCCATGTTGTTAAACTCTCCATATCCAACATAACACAAACTTTAGTAACCATGTTGTTAAACTCTCCATCTCCAACATAACACAACCTTTAGTAACCATGTTGTTAAACTCTCCCCTCCAACATAACACAACCTTTAGTATCCATGTTGTTAAACTCTCCATCTCCACTCCAACATAACACAACCTTTAGTAACCATGTTGTTAAACTCTCAATCTCCAACATAACACAACCTTTAGTAACCATGTTGTTAAACTCTCCCCTCCAACATAACACAACCTTTAGTAACCATGTTGTTAAACTCTCCATCTCCACTCCAACATAACACAACCTTTAGTAACCATGTTGTTAAACTCTCCATATCCAACATAACACAACCTTTAGTAACCATGTTGTTAAACTCTCCATCTCCAACATAACACAACCTTTACTATCCATGTTGTTAAACTCTCCATCTCCAACATAACACAACCTTTAGTATCCATGTTGTTAAACTCTCCCCTCCAACATAACACAACCTTTAGTATCCATGTTGTTAAACTCTCCATATCCAACATAACACAACCTTTAGTAACCATGTTGTTAAACTCTCCCCTCCAACATAACACAACCTTTAGTAACCATGTTGTTAAACTCTCCCCTCCAACATAACACAACCTTTAGTAACCATGTTGTTAAACTCTCCCCTCCAACATAACACAACATTTAGTAACCATGTTGTTAAACTCTCCATCTCCACTCCAACATAACACAACCTTTATTATCCATGTTGTTAAACTCTCCCCTCCAACATAACACAACCTTTAGTATCCATGTTGTTAAACCCTCCATATCCAACATAACACAACCTTTAGTAACCATGTTGTTAAACTCTCCCCTCCAACATAACACAACCTTTAGTAACCATGTTGTTAAACTCTCCCCTCCAACATAACACAACATTTAGTAACCATGTTGTTAAACTCTCCATCTCCACTCCAACATAACACAACCTTTAGTAACCTTGTTGTTAAACTCTCCATCTCCAACATAACACAACCTTTAGTATCCATGTTGTTAAACTCTCCCCTCCAACATAACACAACCTTTAGTAACCATGTTGTTAAACTCTCCCCTCCAACATAACACAACCTTTAGAAACCATGTTGTTAATCTCTCCATCTCCAACATAACACAACCTTTAGTAACCATGTTGTTAAACTCTCCCCTCCAACATAACACAACCTTTAGTAACCATGTTGTTAAACTCTCCCCTCCAATATAACACAACCTTTAGTAACCATGTTGTTAAACTCTCCATCTCCAACATAACACAACCTTTAGTAACCATGTTGTTAAACTCTCCCCTCCAACATAACACAACCTTTAGTAACCATGTTGTTAAACTCTCCATCTCCAACATAACACAACCTTTAGTAACCATGTTGTTAAACTCTCCATCTCCCCTCCAACATAACACAACCTTTAGTAACCATGTTGTTAAACTCTCCATCTCCCCTCCAACATAACACAACCTTTAGTAACCATGTTGTTAAACTCTCCATCTCCCCTCCAACATAACACAACCTTTAGTAACCATGTTGTTAAACTCTCCATCTCCACTCCAACATAACACAACCTTTAGTAACCATGTTGTTAAACTCTCCATCTCCAACATAACACAACCTTTAGTAACCATGTTGTTAAACTCTCCTTCTACCCTCCAACATAACACAACCTTTAGTAACCATGTTGTTAAACTCTCCATCTCCAACATAACACAACCTTTAGTAACCATGTTGTTAAACTCTCCCCTCCAACATAACACAACCTTTAGTATCCATGTTGTTAAACTCTCCATCTCCACTCCAACATAACACAACCTTTAGTAACCATGTTGTTAAACTCTCAATCTCCAACATAACACAACCTTTAGTAACCATGTTGTTAAACTCTCCCCTCCAACATAACACAACCTTTAGTAACCATGTTGTTAAACTCTCCATCTCCAACATAACACAACCTTTAGTAACCATGTTGTTAAACTCTCCATCTCCAACATAACACAACCTTTAGTATCCATGTTGTTAAACTCTCCATCTCCAACATAACACAACCTTTAGTATCCATGTTGTTAAACTCTCCCCTCCAACATAACACAACCTTTAGTATCCATGTTGTTAAACTCTCCATATCCAACATAACACAACCTTTAGTAGCCATGTTGTTAAACTCTCCCCTCCAACATAACATAACCTTTAGTAACCATGTTGTTAAACTCTCCCCTCCAACATAACACAACCTTTAGTAACCATGTTGTTAAACTCTCCCCTCCAACATAACACAACATTTAGTAACCATGTTGTTAAACTCTCCATCTCCACTCCAACATAACACAACCTTTAGTATCCATGTTGTTAAACTCTCCCCTCCAACATAACACAACCTTTAGTAACCATGTTGTTAAACTCTCCACTCCAACATAACACAACCTTTAGTATCCATGTTGTTAAACTCTCCATCTCCAACATAACACAACCTTTAGTATCCATGTTGTTAAACTCTCCCCTCCAACATAACACAACCTTTAGTATCCATGTTGTTAAACTCTCCATATCCAACATAACACAACCTTTAGTAGCCATGTTGTTAAACTCTCCCCTCCAACATAACACAACCTTTAGTAGCCATGTTGTTAAACTCTCCCCTCCAACATAACACAACCTTTAGTAACCATGTTGTTAAACTCTCCCCTCCAACATAACACAACATTTAGTAACCATGTTGTTAAACTCTCCATCTCCACTCCAACATAACACAACCTTTAGTAACCTTGTTGTTAAACTCTCCATCTCCAACATAACACAACCTTTAGTATCCATGTTGTTAAACTCTCCCCTCCAACATAACACAACCTTTAGTAACCATGTTGTTAAACTCTCCCCTCCAACATAACACAACCTTTAGAAACCATGTTGTTAATCTCTCCATCTCCAACATAACACAACCTTTAGTAACCATGTTGTTAAACTCTCCCCTCCAACATAACACAACCTTTAGTAACAATGTTGTTAAACTCTCCCCTCCAATATAACACAACCTTTAGTAACCATGTTGTTAAACTCTCCATCTCCAACATAACACAACCTTTAGTAACCATGTTGTTAAACTCTCCCCTCCAACATAACACAACCTTTAGTAACCATGTTGTTAAACTCTCCATCTCCAACATAACACAACCTTTAGTAACCATGTTGTTAAACTCTCCATCTCCCCTCCAACATAACACAACCTTTAGTAACCATGTTGTTAAACTCTCCATCTCCAACATAACACAACCTTTAGTAACCATGTTGTTAAACTCTCCCCTCCAACATAACACAACATTTAGTAACCATGTTGTTAAACTCTCCATCTCCACTCCAACATAACACAACCTTTAGTAACCTTGTTGTTAAACTCTCCATCTCCAACATAACACAACCTTTAGTATCCATGTTGTTAAACTCTCCCCTCCAACATAACACAACCTTTAGTAACCATGTTGTTAAACTCTCCATCTCCCCTCCAACATAACACAACCTTTAGTAACCATGTTGTTAAACTCTCCATCTCCCCTCCAACATAACACAACCTTTAGTATCCATGTTGTTAAACTCTCCATCTCCACTCCAACATAACACAACCTTTAGTAATCATGTTGTTAAACTCTCAATCTCCAACATAACACAACCTTTAGTAACCATGTTGTTAAACTCTCCCCTCCAACATAACACAACCTTTAGTAACCATGTTGTTAAACTCTCCATCTCCAACATAACACAACCTTTAGTAACCATGTTGTTAAACTCTCCACTCCAACATAACACAACCTTTAGTATCCATGTTGTTAAACTCTCCATCTCCAACATAACACAACCTTTAGTATCCATGTTGTTAAACTCTCCCCTCCAACATAACACAACCTTTAGTATCCATGTTGTTAAACTCTCCATATCCAACATAACACAACCTTTAGTAGCCATGTTGTTAAACTCTCCCCTCCAACATAACACAACCTTTAGTATCCATGTTGTTAAACTCTCCCCTCCAACATAACACAACCTTTAGTAACCATGTTGTTAAACTCTCCATCTCCCCTCCAACATAACACAACCTTTAGTAACCATGTTGTTAAACTCTCCATCTCCCCTCCAACATAACACAACCTTTAGTATCCATGTTGTTAAACTCTCCATCTCCACTCCAACATAACACAACCTTTAGTAATCATGTTGTTAAACTCTCAATCTCCAACATAACACAACCTTTAGTAACCATGTTGTTAAACTCTCCCCTCCAACATAACACAACCTTTAGTAACCATGTTGTTAAACTCTCCATCTCCAACATAACACAACCTTTAGTAACCATGTTGTTAAACTCTCCACTCCAACATAACACAACCTTTAGTATCCATGTTGTTAAACTCTCCATCTCCAACATAACACAACCTTTAGTATCCATGTTGTTAAACTCTCCCCTCCAACATAACACAACCTTTAGTATCCATGTTGTTAAACTCTCCATATCCAACATAACACAACCTTTAGTAGCCATGTTGTTAAACTCTCCCCTCCAACATAACACAACCTTTAGTATCCATGTTGTTAAACTCTCCCCTCCAACATAACACAACCTTTAGTAACCATGTTGTTAAACTCTCCCCTCCAACATAACACAACCTTTAGTAACCATGTTGTTAAACTCTCCATCTCCAACATAACACAACCTTTAGTAACCATGTTGTTAAACTCTCCCCTCCAACATAACACAACCTTTAGTAACGATGTTGTTAAACTCTCCCCTCCTATATAACACAACCTTTAGTAACCATGTTGTTAAACTCTCCATCTCCAACATAACACAACCTTTAGTAACCATGTTGTTAAACTCTCCCCTCCAACATAACACAACCTTTAGTAACCATGTTGTTAAACTCTCCATCTCCAACATAACACAACCTTTAGTAACCATGTTGTTAAACTCTCCTTCTCCCCTCCAACATAACACAACCTTTAGTAACCATGTTGTTAAACTCTCCATCTCCAACATAACACAACCTTTAGTAACCATGTTGTTAAACTCTCCATCTCCCCTGCAACATAACACAACCTTTAGTAACCATGATGTTAAACTCTCCATCTCCACTCCAACATAACACAACCTTTAGTAACCATGTTGTTAAACTCTCCATCTCCAACATAACACAACCTTTAGTAACCATGTTGTTAAACTCTCCTTCTCCAACATAACACAACCTTTAGTATCCATGTTGTTAAACTCTCCCCTCCAACATAACACAACCTTTAGTATCCATGTTGTTAAACTCTCCATATCCAACATAACACAAACTTTAGTAACCATGTTGTTAAACTCTCCATCTCCAACATAACACAACCTTTAGTAACCATGTTGTTAAACTCTCCCCTCCAACATAACACAACCTTTAGTATCCATGTTGTTAAACTCTCCATCTCCACTCCAACATAACACAACCTTTAGTAACCATGTTGTTAAAACTCTCAATCTCCAACATAACACAACCTTTAGTAACCATGTTGTTAAACTCTCCCCTCCAACATAACACAACCTTTAGTAACCATGTTGTTAAACTCTCCATCTCCACTCCAACATAACACAACCTTTAGTAACCATGTTGTTAAACTCCTCCATATCCAACATAACACAACCTTTAGTAACCATGTTGTTAAACTCTCCATCTCCAACATAACACAACCTTTACTATCCATGTTGTTAAACTCTCCATCTCCAACATAACACAACCTTTAGTATCCATGTTGTTAAACTCTCCCCTCCAACATAACACAACCTTTAGTATCCATGTTGTTAAACTCTCCATATCCAACATAACACAACCTTTAGTAACCA
>NC_042968.1:49249030-49272323 GCF_901001165.1 Salmo trutta
TGTAGGAGGGAGGACAGTCTCTAACAGGACAATACGACCTATCTACTGTAGGAGGGGAGGACAGTCTCTAACAGGACAATAAGACCTATCTACTGTAGGAGGGGACAGTCTCTAACAGGACAATAAGACCTATCTACTGTAGGAGGGGTGGACAGTCTCTAACAGGACAATAATACCTATCTACTCTAGGAGGGGAGGACAGTCTCTAACAGGACAATAAGACCTATCTACTGTAGGAGGGGAGGACAGTTCTCTACCAGGACACTAAGACCTATCTACTGTAGGAGGGGAGGGCAGTCTCTAACAGGACAATAAGACCTATCTACTGTAGGATGGGGACAGTCTCTACCAGGACAATAAGACCTATCTACTGTAGGAGGGGACAGTCTCTAACAGGACCATAAGACCCATCTACTGTAGGAGGGGTGGCCGGTCTCTAACAGGACATAAGACCTATTCTACTGTAGGAGGGGAGGACAGTCTCGAACAGGCCAATAAGACCTATCTATGTAGGTGGGGAAGACAGTCTCTAACCAGGACAATAGACCTATCTATGTAGGAGGGGACAGTCTCTACCAGGACAATAAGACCTATATCTATGTACGAGGGGACAGTCTCTAACAGACAATAAGACTATCTATTGTAGGGGGGCGACAGTCTCTAACAGGACAATAAGACATATCTATGTAGGGGGGGACAGTCTCTAACAGGACAATAAGACCTATCTACTGTAGGAGGGGGCAGTCTCTAACAGGACAATAAGACCTATCTACTGTAGGAGGGGACAGTCTCTAACAGGACAATAAGACCTATCTACTGTAGGAGGGGAGGACCGTCTCTAACAGGACAATAAGACCTATCTACTGTAGGAGGGGACAGTCTCTAACAGGACAATAATACCTATCTACTGTAGGAGGGGACAGTCTCTAAAAGGACAATAAGACCTATCTACTGTAGGAGGGGAGGACAGTCTCTAACAGGACAATAAGACCTATCTACTGTAGGAGGGGAGGACAGTCTCTAACAGGACAATAAGACCTATCTATTGTAGGAGGGGAGGACAGTCTCTAACAGGACAATAAGACCTATCTACTGTAGGAGGGGTGGACAGTATCTAACAGAACAATAAGACCTATCTACTGTAGGAGGGGTGGACAGTCTCTAACATGACAATAAGACCTATCTACTGTAGGAGGGGACAGTCTCTAACAGGACAATTAAGACCTATCTACTGTAGGAGGGGACAGTCTCTAACAGGACAATAAGACCTATCTACTGTAGGAGGGGTGGACAGTCTCTAACTGGACAATAAGACCTATCTATGTAGGAGGGGACAGTCTCTAACAGGACAATAAGACCTATCTACTGTAGGAGGGGAGGACAGTCTCTAACAGGACAATAAGACCTATCTACTGTAGGAGGTTAGGACAGTCTCTAACAGGACAATAAGACCTATCTACTGTAGGAGGGGAGGACAGTCTCTAACAGGACAATAAGACCTATCTACTGTAGGAGGGGACAGTCTCTAACAGGACAATAAGACCTATCTACTGTAGGAGGGGACAGTCTCTAAAAGGACAATAAGACCTATCTACTGTAGGAGGGAGGACAGTCTCTAACAGGACAATAAGACCTATCTATTGTAGGAGGGGAGGACAGTCTCTAACAGGACAATAAGACCTATCTACTGTAGGAGGGGTGGACAGTCTCTAACAGAACAATAAGACCTATCTACTGTAAGAGGGGTGGACAGTCTCTAACATGACAATAAGACCTATCTACTGTAGGAGGGGACAGTCTCTAACAGGACAATAAGACCTATCTACTGTAGGAGGGGACAGTCTCTAACAGGACAATAAGACCTATCTACTGTAGGAGGGGAGGACAGTCTCTAACAGTACAATAAAACCTATCTACTGTAGGAGGGGTGGACGGTCTCTATCAGGACAATAAGACCTATCTACTGTAGGAGGGGACAGTCTCTAACAGGACAATAAGACCTATCTACTGTAGGAGGGGTGGACAGTCTCTAACAGGACAATAATACCTATCTACTCTAGGAGGGGACAGTCTCTAACAGGACAATAAGACCTATCTACTGTAGGAGGGGAGGAGGGTCTCTAACAGGACAATAAGACCTATCTACTGTAGGAGGGGACAGTCTCTAACAGGACAATAAGACCTATCTACTGTAGGAGGGGACAGTCTCTAAAAGGACAATAAGACCTATCTACTGTAGGAGGGGAGGACAGTCTCTAACAGGACAATAAGCCCTATCTATTGTAGGAGGGGAGGACAGTCTCTAACAGGACAATAAGACCTATCTACTGTAGGAGGGGTGGACAGTCTCTAACAGGACAATACGACCTATCTACTGTAGGAGGGGAGGACAGTCTTTAACAGGACAATAAGACCTATCTACTGTAGGAGGGGACAGTCTCTAACAGGACAATAAGACCTATCTACTGTAGGAGGGGACAGTCTCTAACAGGACAATAAGACCTATCTACTGTAGGAGGGGACAGTCTCTAACAGGACAATAGGACCTATCTACTGTAGGAGGGGTGGACAGTCTCTAACAGGACAATAAGACCTATCTATTGTAGGAGGGGAGGACAGTCTCTAACAGGACAATAAGACCTATCTACTGTAGGAGGGGTGGACAGTCTCTAACAGAACAATAAGACCTATCTACTGTAGGAGGGGTGGACAGTCTCTAACAGGACAATAAGACCTATCTACTGTAGGAGGGGACAGTCTCTAACAGGACAATTAAGACCTATCTACTGTAGGAGGGGACAGTCTCTAAAAGGACAATAAGACCTATCTACTGTAGGAGGGGAGGACAGTCTCTAACAGGACAATAAGACCTATCTACTGTAGGAGGGGAGGACAGTCTCTAACAGGACAATAAGACCTATCTACTGTAGGAGGGGTGGACAGTCTCTAACAGGACAATACGACCTATCTACTGTAGGAGGGGAGGACAGTCTTTAACAGGACAATAAGACCTATCTACTGTAGGAGGGGACAGTCTCTAACAGGACAATAAGACCTATCTACTGTAGGAGGGGACAGTCTCTAACAGGACAATAAGACCTATCTACTGTAGGAGGGGTGGACAGTCTCCAACAGGACAATAAGACCTATCTACTGTAGGAGGGGAGGACAGTCTCTAACAGGATAATAAGACCTATCTACTGTAGGAGGGGAGGACAGTCTCTAACAGGACAATAAGACCTATCTACTGTAGGAGGGGACAGTCTCTAACAGGACAATAAGACCTATCTACTGTAGGAGGGGACAGTCTCTAACAGGACAATAAGACCTATCTACTGTAGGAGGGGAGGACAGTCTCTAACAGGACAATAAGACCTATCTACTGTAGGAGGGGACAGTCTCTAATAGGACAATAAGACCTATCTACTGTAGGAGGGGACAGTCTCTAACAGGACAATAAGACCTATCTACTGTAGGAGGGGAGGACAGTCTCTAACAGGACAATAAGACCTATCTACTGTAGGAGGGGAGGACAGTCTCTAACAGGACAATAAGACCTAACTACTGTAGGAGGGGAGGACATTCTCTAACAGGACAATAAGACCTATCTACTGTAGGAGGGGACAGTCTCTAACAGGACAATAAGACCTATCTACTGTAGGAGGGGACAGTCTCTAACAGGACAATAAGACCTATCTACTGTAGGAGGGGTGGACAGTCTCTAACAGGACAATAAGACCTATCTACTGTAGGAGTGGACAGTCTCTAACAGGACAATAAGACCTATGTACTGTAGGAGGGGAGGACAGTCTCTAACAGGACAATAAGACCTATCTACTGTAGGGGAGGACAGTTTACATACACCTTAACCAAATACATTTAAACTCTGTTTTTCATAATTCCTGACATTTGATCCAAGTAAAAATTCCCTGTCTTAGGTCAGTTAGGAAACACCACTTTATTTTAAGAATGTGAAATGTCAGAATAATAGTACAGAGAATTATTTATTTCAGCTTTTATTTCTTTCATCACATTCCCAGTGGGTCAGAAGTTTACATACACTCAATTAGTATTTGGAAGCATTGCCTTTAAATTGTTTAACTTGGGTCAAATGTTTTGGGTAGCCTTCCACAAGCTTCCCACAATAAGTTGGGTAAATTTTGGCCCATTCCTCCTGACAGAGCTGATGTAACTGAGTCAGGTTTGCAGGCCTCCTTGCTCGCATTCAGTTTTTCAGTTCTGGCCACATATTTTCTATAGGGTTGAGGTCAGGTCTTTGTGGTGGCCACTCCAATACCTTGACTTTGTTGTCCTTAAGCCATTTTGCCACATCTTTGAAAGTATGCTTGGGGTCATTGTTCATTTGGAAGACCCATTTGCGACCAAGCTTTAACTTCCTGACTGATGTCTTGAGATGTTGCTTCAATATATCCACATAATTTTCCATCCTCATGATGCCATTTATTTTGTGAAGGGCACCAGTCCCTCCTGCAGCAAAGCACCCCCACAACATGATGCTGCCACCCCCGTGCTTCACGGTTGGGATGGTGTTCTTCAGCTTGCAAGCCTCCCCTTTATTCTTCCAAACATAACGATGGTCATTGTGGCCAAACAGTTCTATTTTTGTTTCATCAGACCAGAGGACATTTCTCCAAAAAGTACGATCTTTGTCCCCATGTGCAGTTGCAAACCGTAGTCTGGCTTTTTTATGGCGGTTTTGGAGCAGTGGCTTCTTCCTTGCTGAGCGGCCTTTCAGGTTATGTCAATATAGGACTCGTTTTACTGTGGATATAGATACGTTTGTACCTGTTTCCTCCAGCATCTTCACAAGGTCCTTTGCTGTTGTTCTGGGATTGATTTGCACTTTCCGCACCAAAGTACGTTCATCTCTAGGAGACAGAAGGCGTCTCCTTCCTGAGCGGTATGACGGCTGTGTGGTCCCATGGTGTTTATACTTGTGTACTATTGTTTGTATAGATGAACGTGGTACCTTCAGGCATTTGGAAATTGCTCCCAAGGATGAACCAGACTTGTGGAGGTCTACAATTTTTTTTCTGAGGTCTTGGCTGATTTCTTTTGATTTTCCCATGATGTTAAGCAAAGAGACACTGAGTTTGAAGGTAGGCCTTGAAATACATTCACAGGTACACCTCCAATTGACTCAAATTATGTCAATTAGCCTATCAGAAGCTTCTAAAGCCATGACATAATTTTCTGGAATTTTCCAAGCTTTTTAAAGGCACAGTTAACTTAGTGTATGTAAACTTCTGACCCACTGGAATTGAGATACAGTGAATTATAAGTGAAATAATCTGTCTGTAAACAATTGTTGGAAAAATTACTTGTGTAATGCACAAAAGTAGATGTTCTAACCGACTTGCCAAAACTATAGTTTGTTAACAAGAAATTTGTGGAGTGGTTGAAAAATGAGTTTTAATGACTCCCACCTAAGTGTATGTAAACTTCCGACTTCAACTGTATGTCTTATTGTCCTGTTGTGTGGTGCTGTGTGGTGCTGCGTGGTGCTGTGTGGTGCGGTGCTGTGTGGTGCTGTGTGGTGCTGTGTGGTACTGTGTGGTGCTGTGTGGTGTGGTGCTGTGTGTCTCATCTGGTACAGTATATAGAGCAGTTACCCAGATCTACTGCCAGGAAATGTGTGTGTCCCAAATGGCACCCTGTCTTCTACATAGTGCACTACTATTAAAGGGCCCAGAGGTCTAACTAGATTAGTTCAGTCCTTGGAAATAATAATCTGTTTTACAGTAACTGGAAAAGATATTGTGTTTTATTTTTCTTTAAATCCTTTATTTCAACAGGGAGGTCATGCTGAGACCAAGGCCTCTTTCTCAGAGGATTCCTCTGAAACCACTGACCTGTTATCTAGATAGAAGAAGTCATTGTTATTGAATTCATATCTGATATCTTGTGATGTCATTGAACCCTCTAAATAAAAAAATAAAAATAAAAAACATTTTTTGTTGTTTTTGTTTACAATAACACCAAATTATCTTAAATCATATTCTCAAACTGTAAATGCATTATTGAAAACGACTGGGGAAAAAAAAGAAAAAAAAGTGCCAAGTCAAAAATACTACCTTACCAGACTAGTCCACTAGATGGCAGGTTTTACACACATAAACCAGAGATTCATCCAGCCTGTCTCGACTGTCCTGCTCCATTCTTCTACCTTTGGTCCCATTGGCTCCTGGAATTACATCGCCTCAGCACTAAATGTCATCATATTCACTTAGTGTAGCCTAACCCCCCACCCCCATTCATCCAAAATATCAACTTCATGACTAAATCAGGGGTGGACTTAGTGATTTGGATGCCCCCCATGCAGAGGCCAATCTGAGTGGCTGAAAGCATCCGAGTGACTGAAACAGCAGCCCCTGTTGTCTTACTGTAGGTAGTCCATGTATCTGATGCTGGTAAATTCAATTGATTGGACATGATTTGGAAAGGCACACACCTGTCTATATAAAGGTTCCACAGTTGACAGTGCATGTCAGAGCCAAAACCAAGCCATGAGGTGGAAGGAATTGTCCGTAGAGCTCCGAGACAGGATTGTGTCGAGGCACAGATCTGGGGAAGGGTACCAAAAAATGTCTGCAGCATTGAAGGTCCCCAAGAACACAGTGGCCTCCATCATTCTTAAATGGAAGAAGTTTGGAACCACCAAGACTCTTCCTAGAGCTGGCTGCCCAGTGGAGAAGGGCCTTGGTCAGGGAGGTGACCAAGAACCCGATGGTCACTCTGACAGAGCTCTAGAGTTCCTCTGTGGAGATGGGAGAACCTTCCAGAAGGACAACCATCTCTGCAGCACTCCACCAATCAGGCCTTTATGGTAGAGTGGCCAGACGGAAGCCACTCCTCAGTAAAAAGCACATGACAGCCCGCTTGGAGTTTACCTAAAAACAAATAAAGGACATTCAGATCATGATAAACAGGATTCTCTGGTTTGATGAAACCAAGATTGAACTCTCTGGCCTGAATGCCAAGTGTCACGTCTGGAGGAAACCTGGCACCATCCCTACGGTGAAGCATGGTGGTGGCAGGTCATGCTGTGGGGATGTTTTTCAGCAGCAGGGACTGGGAGACTAGTCAGGATCGAGGGAAAGGCCTGTCTGCCTGTCTCTCTACTTGCCTGTCTGCCTGTCTCCATGCCATCCTCCCTGTCTCCCTGCCTGTCTGCCTGCCTACTTGTCTGCATGTCTCCCTGCCTGCCTACTTGTCTGCATGTCTCCCTGCCTGCCTACTTGTCTGCCTGTCTCTCTGCCTGTCTTCCTGCCTGCCTGTCTCCCTGTCTTTCTGTCTCCTTGCCTGCCTGCCTGCCTGCCTGCCTTTCTGTCTCCCTGCCTGTCTGCCTACCTCCCTGTCTGCCTGTCTCCCTGCCTGCCTGTCTGTGTCCCTGCCTGTCTCCCTGCCTGCCTGCCTGCCTGCCTGTCTCCCTGCCTGCTGTCTGTGTCCCTGCCTGCCTGCCTGCCTGTCTCCCTGCCTGCCTGTCTCCCTGCCTGCCTGTCTCCCTGCCTGCCTGTCTCCCTGCCTGCTGTCTGTATCCCTGTCTGTCTCTTGTCTGTCTCCCTGCCTGTGTCCCTTGCCTGCCTACCACCCATTCAGGCGGCAAACTACCCATAAACAACCAGTGTTCTTCTGCGTCCCTCTTCTCTTTCCCAATCCTGCTTCGTCTCAGCGGAGCGAAGAGTCCATATTTTCACTTGTCTCAAACTATTCCAAACGGTTCCAAAGTGCTTCCGCCCCCACACAGCTCTCTGTCTTGCTCTGTAACAGTCTCCCATAGCTGGCAGGCCAGTCAAACACCACAGGGAATGTAGCTTTATTCAGCTCAATTTCTTAAATTATATTTATTCTGGAACATTTGTATGATTTACAGCCGTTGTGATGCTGTCTTCGCTGAGGGGCATATGACTTCTAAGAAAATTAACAGGACGGCTTCGTCCCAAATGGGCCTATCAGGCTCTGGTCTAAAATATAGGGCACTTTATAGGGAATGGGGTGCAATTTGGGACACAAGCTTATAGTTTGAGTGTGTCATTAACACAGAAGTGGGATCCCAGAGGGAATCAGGATTCATGGTAGCAGTGGATGTGCCCATCCCTAATGGCCCTGGTCAAAAGTAGTGTACTATATAGGGAATAGTGCTCTGGTCTATAGTAGTGCACTATATAGGGAATAGGGTGCCATAGGGCTCTGGTCTAAAGTAGTGCACTATATAGGGAATAGGGCTCTGGTCTATAGTAGTGCACTATATAAGGAATATTGTGCCATAGGGCTCTGGTCTAAAGTAGTGCACTATATAGGGCTCTGGTCTATAGTAGTGCACTATATAGGGCTCTGGTCTATAGTAGTGCACTATATAGGGAATAGGGCTCTGGTCTAAAGTAGTGCACTATACAGGGCTCTGGTCTAAAGTAGTGCACTATATAGGGCTCTGGTCTATAGTAGTGCACTATATAGGGAATAGGGCTCTGGTCTAAAGTAGTGCACTATATAGGGCTCTGGTCTAAAGTAGTGCACTATATAGGGAATAGGGTGCCATTTAGGACATAGATAATCCAGCTGACTGCTGGAGCTCCATACAGTATTGGAAGCACCGGCATCATTGCTTCACAACAAGCCAAACAACTGTAATAGTCTGTGTTTTTTATTTTTTATGAACTGGAAAATATGGTAAAGAGACTGATGTTAAAATCAGAAGCACACAGCTACATCTCCTCTCTTTGCCCACACAAGTATAAAAACAGCCAGCGTTTCACAGAGGGGGTCTTACCTCGTAGGCCTAAAGCTCAACGCGATTAACAATACAGCTAGGTACTTCCAAAATAAACCTTTTTAAGGAGACGATTTCTCGGACATTAAGCCAAGTCCTGGACTTAAAAGTTTAAATAGAGATTCTCCAATGAGAACTTTTTAGGCCAGAAGTAGACGAAATCTGTCACGTCCTGGCCAGTATAAGGGTTAATTAGTATTGTAGTTTGGTCAGGACGTGGCAGAGGGTATTTGTTTTATGTGGTTCTGGGTGTTGTATGAGTTAGGAGGGCATTTGATTTAGTATTCCGGGGTTTTGGGCACTGGGTGAGTTTCATGAATTCTATGTTGAGTCTAGTGTGTCGTTTTCTATGTTTGGTTAATTGGGGTTGGGACTCTCAGTTGAAGGCAGGTGTTGTCTATCTGCCTTTGATTGAGAGTCCCATATATTTGGGTGTGTTTGTGTTTGTTATTTGTGGGTGATTGTTCTGTGTTTCGCCTTGTGCCTTACCAGACTGTTTTTTGTTGATCGTTCGTGTTTTTGTTATTTTTGTACGTTCATTTTTTGAAAATAAATAAACATCAAGATGAGCCTGCACATACCTGCTGCGTTTTGGTCCTCCTTAACCGACGACAACCGTGACAGAATCACCCACCAACTATGGACCAAGCAGCAGAGGAAGGAGCAGAGGGACTTCGAGTTGGACTGGCGGGAGAAGTGGACCTGGGAGGAAGTTCTAGACGGGGCCGGACCTTGGCACCAGGCTGGGGATTATCGCCGCCCGCAGTGGGAAATTGAGGCAGCCAAGGCAGAGAGGCGGAGGTACGAGGCCATGGACGCGCTGAGGGAGAAGCACGAGAGGCACCCCCAAGAATTTTTTTGGGGGGGGCACACGGGTAGTTTGGCTAGGCGTAGGAAGAGCCGGAAGCCAGCTACCCATGGTTATATGGAGGAGCGTATGGGGTGGAGAGCGCTATGTTTAGCTGAGAAGCGCACTATCTCACCCATACGCACGCACAGTCCGGTGCGAGTTATTCCAGCCCCTCGCAGGTGCCGTGCTAGAGCGGGCATCCAGCCTGGTAGGAGGATGCCTGCGCAGCGCATCTGGTCGCCGGTACGCCTCCGAGGACCAGGCTACCCAACTCCCGCTCTACGCACGGCTACCATCAGGCCCCTGCACAGCCCAGTCTGCCCTGTACGAGCACCCCGCTCGTACAGGGCTACTAGTTCCATCCAGCCAAGGCGGGTTGTGCAGGAGGTAAGATCTAGACCGGCTGTGCGCCTCCATAGCCCTGGGTTTCCAGCTCCTGTCTCTCGTGCGGACCCGGAAGTGCGTCAACCCAGTCCGACTAGTCCTGTTCCCGCTCCCCGCACTAGCCTTCAAGTGCGTAAACCTAGCCCCGCCAGTCAACAGTCGTCGGAGCTGCCCGCCAGTCAACAGTCGTCGGAGCTGCCCGCCAGTCAACAGTCGTCGGAGCTGCCCGCCAGTCAACAGTCGTCGGAGCTGCCCGCCAGTCAACAGTTGCCGGAGTGGCCAGACTGCGCTGAACTGCCGGAGTGGCCAGACTGCGATGAACTGCCGGAGTGGCCAGACTGCGCTGAACTGCCGGAGTGGCCAGACTGCGCTGAACTGCCGGAGTGGCCAGACTGCCCTGAACTGCCGGAGTGGCCAGACTGCCCTGAACTGCCGGAGTGGCCAGACTGCCCAGACTGTCCCGAGTTGCCAGACTGCCCAGACTGTCCCAAGTTGCCAGACTGCCCAGACTGTCCCGAGTTGCCAGACTGCCCAGACTGTCCCGAGCTGCCAGACTGCCCAGACTGTCCCGAGCTGCCCAGACTGTCCCGAGCTGCCAGACTGCCCAGACTGTCCCGAGCTGCCAGACTGCCCAGACTGCCCCGAGCTGCCAGACTGCACCGAGCTGCCAGACTGCCCCAAGCGGCCAGACTGGCCAGACTGCCCCGAACTGCCAGAGTGGCCCGACTGCCTGGAACGGCCAGAACCGGAGCCACCTCCTGATATAGGTGGGTTGGGGAGGGGGGGTGTAGCACAGTGCCGTCGTTGACGGCAGCCACCCTCCCTTCCCTCCCTTTAGTAAGGGGGAATTTTTTTGTTGTTGTTGTTTGGGGTTGTTGTTTTTTTTTTGTTTTTTTTAAAGGTGCTTCCGGGGTTAGCACCTTTAAGGGGGGGGTACTGTCACGTCCTGGCCAGTATAAGGGTTAATTAGTATTGTAGTTTGGTCAGGATGTGGCAGAGGGTATTTGTTTTATGTGGTTCTAGGTGTTGTATGAGTTAGGAGGGCATTTGATTTAGTATTCCGGGGTTTTGGGCACTGGGTGAGTTTCATGAATTCTATGTTGAGTCTAGTGTGTCGTTTTCTATGTTTGGTTAATTGGGGTTGGGACTCTCAGTTGAAGGCAGGTGTTGTCTATCTGCCTTTGATTGAGAGTCCCATATATTAGGGTGTGTTTGTGTTTGTTATTTGTGGGTGATTGTTCTGTGTTTCGCCTTGTGCCTTACCAGACTGTTTTTGTTGATCGTTCGTGTTTTTGTTATTTTTGTACGTTCATTTTTTGAAAATAAATAAACATCAAGATGAGCCTGCACATACCTGCTGCGTTTTGGTCCTCCTTAACCGACGACAACCGTGACAAAATCTGTGTCCGGGAAACCTCCCCTTTGAGTCGTCATACCACAAATCTAGAGGGTTGTCTTTGGGGCTGTATTATACAATGCTGAGAATGTCTTCTGTAGTCGAAACAGACAGGAAAGAGCAAGGTAGCATCCCAAATGGCACCCTATTCCCTATATTGTGCACTACTTTAGACGAGAGCCCTATGCCACCCTATTCCCTATATAATGCACTACTTTAGACCAGAGCCCTATGGCACCCTATTCCCTATATATAGTGCACTACTTTAGACCAGAGCCCTATGGCACCCTATTCCCTATATAGTGCCCTATTTTAGACCAGAGCCCTATGGCACCCTATTCCCTATATATAGTGCACTAATTTAGACCAGAGTCCTATGGCACCCTATTCCCAATATGATGCACTACTTTAGACCAGAGCCTTATGCCACCCTATTCCCTATATAGTGCACTACTTTAGACCAGAGCCCTATGGCACCCTATTCCCTATATATAGTGCACTACTTTGGACCAGAGCCCTATGGCACCCTATTCCCTATATAGTGCACTACTTTAGACAAGAGCCCTATGGCACCCTATTCCCTATATAGTGCATTACTTTAGACCAGAACCTATAGGGCTATATAGGGAATAGGGTGCCATTTGGTACACAGTCAGAGGATAGAGCAAATATTTGTCCCAGAAGTCACTCCAACCCCTGTATGATGATGGTGTAATTAAAGGGATAGGGTTGTTTAAAGTCAGAGGCTCTGTTAGGACCTGTGGTTAAGCAGTGGTGGTTGTGGTGGAGACATGCCCTTTAAGACATTAATGTAGCTAATGAGTGTTTTGTCACAATAACACCTCAGGTAGAGGCTCTGTGTTGTGGTGAGTGTCTGATCTAGTCAGGGAGGGGTTTGACCACTGGCCAGCCAGATGAGTGTCTGATCTAGTCAGGGAGGGGTTTGACCACTGGTCAGCCAGATGAGTGTCTGATCTAAACAGGGAGGGGTTTGGCCACTGGCCAGCCAGATGAGTGTCTGATCTAGTCAGGGAGGGGTTTGACCACTGGCCAGCCAGATGAGTGTCTGATCTAAACAGGGAGGGGTTTGACCACTGGCCAGTCAGGTGAGTGTCTGATCTAAACAGGGAGGGGTCTGGCCACTGGCTAGCCAGATGAGTGTCTGATCTAGTCAGGGAGGGGTTTGGCCACTGGCCAGCCAGGTGAGTGTCTGATCTAAACAGGGAGGGGTTTGGCTACTGGCCAGCCAGATGAGTGTCTGATCTAAACAGGGAGGGGTTTGGCCACTGGCCAGCCAGATGAGTGTCTGATCTAGTCAGGGAGGGGTTTGACCACTGGCCAGCCAGCTGAGTGTCTGATCTAAACAGGGAGGGGTTTGGCCACTGGCCAGCCAGATGAGTGTCTGATCTAAACAGGGAGGGGTTTGACCACTGGCCAGCCAGGTGAGTGTCTGATCTAAACAGGGAGGGGTCTGGCCACTGGCCAGACAGGTGAGTGTCTGATCTAAACAGGGAGGGGTCTGGCCACTGGCCAGCCAGATGAGCGTCTGATCTAGTCAGGGAGGGGTTTGGCCACTGGCCAGCCAGCTGAGTGTCTGATCTAAACAGGGAGTGGTTTGGCTACTGGCCAGCCAGATGAGTGTCTGATCTAAACAGGGAGGGGTTTGACCACTGGCCAGCCAGATGAGTGTCTGATCTAAACAGGGAGGGGTCTGGCCACTGGCCAGCCAGATGAGTGTCTGATCTAGTCAGGGAGGGGTTTGGCCACTGGCCAGCCAGGTGAGTGTCTGATCTAAACAGGGAGGGGTTTGGCTACTGGCCAGCCAGATGAGTGTCTGATCTAAACAGGTAGGGGTTTGACCACTGGCCAGCCAGATGAGTGTCTGATCTAAACAGGTAGGGGTCTGGCCACTGGCCAGCCAGATGAGTGTCTGATCTAGTCAGGGAGGGGTTTGGCCACTGGCCAGCCAGGTGAGTGTCTGATCTAAACAGGGAGGGGTTTGACCACTGGCCAGCTAGGTGAGTGTCTGATCTAGTCAGGGAGGGGTTTGGCCGCTGGCCAGCCAGATGAGTGTCTGATCTAAACACAGAGGGGTTTGGCCACTGGCCAGCCAGGTGAGTGTCTGATCTGGTCAGGGAGGGGTTTGGCCACTGGTCAGCCAGATGAGTGTCTGATCTAGTCAGGGAGGGGTTTGACCACTGGCCAGCCAGATGAGTGTCTGATCTAGTCAGGGAGGGGTTTGGCTACTGGCCAGCCAGATGAGTGTCTGATCTAGTCAGGGAGGGGTTTGGCTACTGGCCAGCCAGGTGAGTGTCTGATCTAAACAGAGAGGGGTTTGACCACTGGCCAGCCAGCTGAGTGTCTGATCTAAACAGGGAGGGGTTTGGCCACTGGCCAGCCAGATGAGTGTCTGATCTAAACAGGGAGGGGTTTGACCACTGGCCAGCCAGGTGAGTGTCTGATCTAAACAGGGAGGGGTCTGGCCACTGGCCAGACAGGTGAGTGTCTGATCTAAACAGGGAGGGGTCTGGCCACTGGCCAGCCAGATGAGCGTCTGATCTAGTCAGGGAGGGGTTTGGCCACTGGCCAGCCAGCTGAGTGTCTGATCTAAACAGGGAGTGGTTTGGCTACTGGCCAGCCAGATGAGTGTCTGATCTAAACAGGGAGGGGTTTGACCACTGGCCAGCCAGATGAGTGTCTGATCTAAACAGGGAGGGGTCTGGCCACTGGCCAGCCAGATGAGTGTCTGATCTAAACAGGGAGGGGTTTGACCACTGGCCAGCCAGATGAGTGTCTGATCTAAACAGGGAGGGGTCTGGCCACTGGCCAGCCAGATGAGTGTCTGATCTAGTCAGGGAGGGGTTTGGCCACTGGCCAGCCAGGTGAGTGTCTGATCTAAACAGGGAGGGGTTTGGCTACTGGCCAGCCAGATGAGTGTCTGATCTAAACAGGTAGGGGTTTGATCACTGGCCAGCCAGATGAGTGTCTGATCTAAACAGGTAGGGGTCTGGCCACTGGCCAGCCAGATGAGTGTCTGATCTAGTCAGGGAGGGGTTTGGCCACTGGCCAGCCAGGTGAGTGTCTGATCTAGTCAGGGAGGGGTTTGACCACTGGCCAGCCAGATGAGTTTCTGATCTAAACAGGGAGGGGTTTGGCTACTGGCCAGCCAGATGAGTGTCTGATCTAGTCAGGGAGGGGTTTGGCCACTGGCCAGCCAGGTGAGTGTCTGATCTAAACAGGGAGGGGTTTGACCACTGGCCAGCTAGGTGAGTGTCTGATCTAGTCAGGGAGGGGTTTGGCCACTGGCCAGCCAGATGAGTGTCTGATCTAAACACAGAGGGGTTTGGCCACTGGCCAGCCAGGTGAGTGTCTGATCTGGTCAGGGAGGGGTTTGGCCACTGGTCAGCCAGATGAGTGTCTGATCTAGTCAGGGAGGGGTTTGACCACTGGCCAGCCAGATGAGTGTCTGATCTAGTCAGGGAGGGGTTTGGCTACTGGCCAGCCAGATGAGTGTCTGATCTAGTCAGGGAGGGGTTTGGCTACTGGCCAGCCAGGTGAGTGTCTGATCTAAACAGAGAGGGGTTTGACCACTGGCCAGCCAGATGAGTGTCTGATCTAAACAGGGAGGGGTTTGGCTACTGGCCAGCCAGATGAGTGTCTGATCTAAACAGGGAGGGGTTTGGCCACTGGCCAGCCAGATGAGTGTCTGATCTAAACAGGGAGGGGTTTGACCACTGGCCAGCCAGGTGAGTGTCTGATCTAAACAGGGAGGGGTCTGGCCACTGGCCAGACAGGTGAGTGTCTGATCTAAACAGGGAGGGGTCTGGCCACTGGCCAGCCAGATGAGCGTCTGATCTAGTCAGGGAGGGGTTTGGCCACTGGCCAGCCAGCTGAGTGTCTGATCTAAACAGGGAGTGGTTTGGCTACTGGCCAGCCAGATGAGTGTCTGATCTAAACAGGGAGGGGTTTGACCACTGGCCAGCCAGATGAGTGTCTGATCTAAACAGGGAGGGGTCTGGCCACTGGCCAGCCAGATGAGTGTCTGATCTAGTCAGGGAGGGGTTTGGCCACTGGCCAGCCAGGTGAGTGTCTGATCTAAACAGGGAGGGGTTTGGCTACTGGCCAGCCAGATGAGTGTCTGATCTAAACAGGTAGGGGTTTGACCACTGGCCAGCCAGATGAGTGTCTGATCTAAACAGGTAGGGGTCTGGCCACTGGCCAGCCAGATGAGTGTCTGATCTAGTCAGGGAGGGGTTTGGCCACTGGCCAGCCAGGTGAGTGTCTGATCTAGTCAGGGAGGGGTTTGACCACTGGCCAGCCAGATGAGTTTCTGATCTAAACAGGGAGGGGTTTGACCACTGGCCAGCTAGGTGAGTGTCTGATCTAGTCAGGGAGGGGTTTGGCCACTGGCCAGCCAGATGAGTGTCTGATCTAAACACAGAGGGGTTTGGCCACTGGCCAGCCAGGTGAGTGTCTGATCTGGTCAGGGAGGGGTTTGGCCACTGGTCAGCCAGATGAGTGTCTGATCTAGTCAGGGAGGGGTTTGACCACTGGCCAGCCAGATGAGTGTCTGATCTAGTCAGGGAGGGGTTTGGCTACTGGCCAGCCAGATGAGTGTCTGATCTAGTCAGGGAGGGGTTTGGCTACTGGCCAGCCAGGTGAGTGTCTGATCTAAACAGAGAGGGGTTTGACCACTGGCCAGCCAGATGAGTGTCTGATCTAGTCAGGGAGGGGTTTGGCTATTGGCCAGCCAGATGAGTGTCTGATCTAAACAGGGAGGGGTTTGGCCACTGGCCAGCCAGATGAGTGTCTGATCTAAACAGGGAGGGGTTTGGCCACTGGCCAGCCAGATGGGTGTCTGATCTAAACAGGGAGGGGTTTTGCCACTGGCCAGCCAGGTGAGTGTCTGATCTAGTCAGGGAGGGGTTTGGCCACTGGCCAGCCAGGTGAGTGTCTGATCTAGTCAGGGAGGGGTTTGGCCACTGGCCAGCCAGGTGAGTGTCTGATCTAAACAGGGAGGGGTTTGGCCACTGGCCAGCCAGATGAGTGTCTGATCTAAACAGGGAGGAGTTTGGCCACTGGCCAGCCAGATGAGTGTCTGATCGAAACAGGGAGGGGTTTGGCTACTGGCCAGCCAGATGAGTGTCTGATCTAGTCAGGGAGGGGTTTGGCTACTGGCCAGCCAGACTAGTAGACTCATTTTGACTAGCTTGTTAACATTCAGATCCAGAATCTGTGCCATGCATGCAATATTTGACAAGACACAATTTCAGTGGTCTGGAAGGTTCTGGTTGTAGAGAGAGAGACGTGCTTGGGTGTCAGAGGAGGCTGGTGGGAGGATATATAGGAGGACGGGCTCTTTGTAATGGAATCGACGGCATGTATTAAACACATGGACACCACATGTTTGACTCTGCTCCATTTATGCCATTCAAGCCACTACAATGAGCCCATCCTCCTATAGCTTCTCCCACCAGCCTCCGCTGGTGTCTGTCTGTGTGTGTGTGTGTGTGTGTGTGTGTGTGTGTGTGTGTGTGTGTGTGTGTGTGTGTGTGTGTGTGTGTGTGTGTGTTGATGTCAGCGGGTTTGTTCTGTTTTTGTCTGTGGGAGGAAGACAGAGGTCATGTGATCCAGAACAGACTAGTGTTTGTTAGAAAATAGAAGTAGAAGGAAGAATAAAGGTTGTGTTATGTTGGAGTGGAGAGTTTAACAACATGGTTATTAAAGGTTGTGTTATGTTGGAGATGGAGAGTTTAACAACATGGTTACTAAAGGTTGTGTTATGTTGGAGATGGAGAGTTTAACAACATGGTTACTAAAGGTTGTGTTATGTTGGAGATGGAGAGTTTAACAACATGGTTACTAAAGGTTGTGTTATGTTGGAGATGGAGAGTTTAACAACATGGTTACTAAAGGTTGTGTTATGTTGGAGGGGAGAGTTTAATAACATGGATACTAAAGGTTGTGTTATGTTGGAGTGGAGATGGAGAGTTTAACAACATGGTTACTAAAGGTTGTGTTATGTTGGAGTGGAGAGTTTAACAACATGGTTACTAAAGGTTGTGTTATGTTGGAGGGGAGAGTTTAACAACATGGTTACTAAATGTTGTGTTATGTTGGAGATGGAGAGTTTAACAACATGGTTACTAAAGGTTGTGTTATGTTGGAGGGGAGAGTTTAACAACATGGTTACTAAAGGTTGTGTTATGTTGGAGGGGAGAGTTTAACAACATGGTTACTAAATGTTGTGTTATGTTGGAGATGGAGAGTTTAACAACATGGTTACTAAAGGTTGTGTTATGTTGGAGGGGAGAGTTTAATAACATGGATACTAAAGGTTGTGTTATGTTGGAGTGGAGATGGAGAGTTTAACAACATGGTTACTAAAGGTTGTGTTATGTTGGAGTGGAGAGTTTAACAACATGGTTATTAAAGGTTGTGTTATGTTGGAGATGGAGAGTTTAATAACATGGATACTAAAGGTTGTGTTATGTTGGAGGGGAGAGTTTAACAACATGGTTACTAAAGGTTGTGTTATGTTGGAGGGGAGAGTTTAACAACATGGTTATTAAAGGTTGTGTTATGTTGGAGATGGAGAGTTTAATAACATGGATACTAAAGGTTGTGTTATGTTGGAGGGGAGAGTTTAACAACATGGTTACTAAAGGTTGTGTTATGTTGGAGTGGAGATGGAGAGTTTAACAACATGGTTACTAAAGGTTGTGTTATGTTGGAGGGGAGAGATTAACAACATGGATACTAAAGGTTGTGTTATGTTGGAGTGGAGATGGAGAGTTTAACAACATGGTTACTAAAGGTTGTGTTATGTTGGAGTGGAGAGATTAACAACATGGTTATTAAAGGTTGTGTTATGTTGGAGATGGAGAGTTTAACAACATGGTTACTAAAGGTTGTGTTATGTTGGAGGGGAGAGTTTAACAACATGGATACTAAAGGTTGTGTTATGTTGGAGGGGAGAGTTTAACAACATGGTTACTAAAGGTTGTGTTATGTTGGAGTGGAGATGGAGAGTTTAACAACATGGTTACTAAAGGTTGTGTTATGTTGGAGTGGAGATGGAGAGTTTAACAACATGGTTACTAAAGGTTGTGTCATGTTGGAGGGGAGAGTTTAACAACATGGATACTAAAGGTTGTGTTATGTTGGAGGGGAGAGTTTAACAACATGGTTACTAAAGGTTGTGTTATGTTGGAGGGGAGAGTTTAACAAGATGGTTACTAAAGGTTGTGATATGTTGGAGATGGAGAGTTTAACAACATGGATACTAAAGGTTGTGTTATGTTGGAGTGGAGATGGAGAGTTTAACAACATGGATACTAAAGGTTGTGTTATGTTGGAGGGGAGAGTTTAACAACATGGTTATTAAAGGTTGTGTAATGTTGGAGTGGAGATGGAGAGTTTAACAACATGGATACTAAAGGTTGTGTTATGTTGGAGGGGAGAGTTTAACAACATGGTTACTAAAGGTTGTGTTATGTTGGAGTGGAGATGGAGAGTTTAACAACATGGTTACTAAAGGTTGTGTTATGTTGGAGGGGAGATGGAGAGTTTAACAACATGGATACTAAAGGTTGTGTTATGTTGGAGGGGAGAGTTTAACAACATGGGTACTAAATGTTGTGTTATGTTGGAGATGGAGAGTTTAACAACATGGTTACTAAAGGTTGTGTAATGTTGGAGATGGAGAGTTTAACAACATGGTTACTAAAGGTTGTGTTATGTTGGAGATGGAGAGTTTAACAACATGGTTACTAAAGGTTGTGTTATGTTGGAGGGGAGAGTTTAATAACATGGATACTAAAGGTTGTGTTATGTTGGAGTGGAGATGGAGAGTTTAACAACATGGTTACTAAAGGTTGTGTTATGTTGGAGTGGAGAGTTTAACAACATGGTTACTAAAGGTTGTGTTATGTTGGAGGGGAGAGTTTAACAACATGGTTACTAAATGTTGTGTTATGTTGGAGATGGAGAGTTTAACAACATGGTTACTAAAGGTTGTGTTATGTTGGAGGGGAGAGTTTAACAACATGGTTACTAAAGGTTGTGTTATGTTGGAGGGGAGAGTTTAACAACATGGTTACTAAAGGTTGTGTTATGTTGGAGGGGAGAGTTTAATAACATGGATACTAAAGGTTGTGTTATGTTGGAGTGGAGATGGAGAGTTTAACAACATGGTTACTAAAGGTTGTGTTATGTTGGAGTGGAGAGTTTAACAACATGGTTATTAAAGGTTGTGTTATGTTGGAGATGGAGAGTTTAACAAGATGGTTACTAAAGGTTGTGTTATGTTGGAGGGGAGAGTTTAACAACATGGTTATTAAAGGTTGTGTTATGTTGGAGATGGAGAGTTTAATAACATGGATACTAAAGGTTGTGTTATGTTGGAGGGGAGAGTTTAACAACATGGTTACTAAAGGTTGTGTTATGTTGGAGTGGAGATGGAGAGTTTAACAACATGGTTACTAAAGGTTGTGTTATGTTGGAGGGGAGAGATTAACAAAATGGATACTAAAGGTTGTGTTATGTTGGAGTGGAGATGGAGAGTTTAACAACATGGTTACTAAAGGTTGTGTTATGTTGGAGTGGAGAGATTAACAACATGGTTATTAAAGGTTGTGTTATGTTGGAGATGGAGAGTTTAACAACATGGTTACTAAAGGTTGTGTTATGTTGGAGGGGAGAGTTTAACAACATGGATACTAAAGGTTGTGTTATGTTGGATGGGAGAGTTTAACAACATGGTTACTAAAGGTTGTGTTATGTTGGAGTGGAGATGGAGAGTTTAACAACATGGTTACTAAAGGTTGTGTTATGTTGGAGATGGAGAGTTTAACAACATGGTTACTAAAGGTTGTGTTATGTTGGAGGGGAGAGTTTAACAACATGGATACTAAAGGTTGTGTTATGTTGGAGGGGCGAGTTTAACAACATGGTTACTAAAGGTTGTGTTATGTTGGAGATGGAGAGTTTAACAACATGGTTACTACAGGTTGTGTTATGTTGGAGATGGAGAGTTTAACAACATGGATACTAAAGGTTGTGTTATGTTGGAGGGGAGAGTTTAACAACATGGATACTAAAGGTTGTGTTATGTTGGAGGGGAGAGTTTAACAAGATGGTTACTAAAGGTTGTGATATGTTGGAGATGGAGAGTTTAACAACATGGATACTAAAGGTTGTGTTATGTTGGAGTGGAGATGGAGAGTTTAACAACATGGATACTAAAGGTTGTGTTATGTTGGAGGGGAGAGTTTAACAACATGGTTACTAAAGGTTGTGTTATGTTGGAAGGGAGAGTTTAACAACATGGTTACTAAAAGTTGTGTTATGTTGGAGGGGAGAGTTTAACAACATGGTTACTAAAGGTTGTGTTATGTTGGAGTGGAGATGGAGAGTTAAACAACATGGATACTAAAGGTTGTGTTATGTTGGAGGGGAGAGCTTAACAACATGGTTACTAAAGGTTGTGTTATGTTGGAGGGGAGAGTTTGACAACATGGTTACTAAAGGTTGTGTTATGTTGGAGGGGAGAGTTTAACAACATGGATACTAAAGGTTGTGTTATGTTGGAGATGGAGAGTTTAACAACATGGATAGTAAAGGTTGTGTTATGTTGGAGGGGAGATGGAGAGTTTAACAAAGTGGTTACTAAAGGTTGTGTTATGTTGGAGGGGAGAGTTTAACAACATGGTTATTAAAGGTTGTGTTATGTTGGAGTGGAGATGGAGAGTTTAACAACATGGATACTAAAGGTTGTGTTATGTTGGAGGGGAGAGTTTAACAACATGGTTACTAAAGGTTGTGTTATGTTGGAGTGGAGATGGAGAGTTTAACAACATGGTTACTAAAGGTTGTGTTATGTTGGAGGGGAGATGGAGAGTTTAACAACATGGATACTAAAGGTTGTGTTATGTTGGAGGGGAGAGTTTAACAACATGGATACTAAATGTTGTGTTATGTTGGAGATGGAGAGTTTAACAACATGGTTACTAAAGGTTGTGTTATGTTGGAGGGGAGATGGAGAGTTTAACAACATGGTTACTAAAGGTTGTGTTATGTTGGAGACGGAGAGATTAACAACATTGATACTAAAGGTTGTGTTATGTTGGAGGGGAGAGTTTAACAACATGGTTACTAAAGGTTGTGTTATGTTGGAGATGGAGAGTTTAACAACATGGTTACTAAAGGTTGTGTTATGTTGTAGGGGAGATGGAGAGTTTAACAACATGGTTACTAAAGGTTGTGTTATGTTGGAGGGGAGATGGAGAGTTTAACAACATGGTTACTAAAGGTTGTGTTATGTTGGAGGGGGAGATGGAGAGTTTAACAACATGGTTACTAAAGGTTGTGTTATGTTGGAGGGGAGATGGAGAGTTTAACAACATGGTTACTAAAGGTTGTGTTATGTTGGAGGGGAGATGGAGAGTTTAACAACATGGTTACTAAAGGTTGTGGTTATGTTGGAGATGGAGAGTTAACAACATGGTTACTAAGGTTGTGTTATGTAGGGAGGGGAGAAGGAGAGTTTAACAACATGGTTACTAAAGGTTGTGTTATGTTGCGATGGGAGAGTTTAACAACATGGTTACTAAAGGTTGTGTTATGTTGGAGGGGAGAGTTTAACAACATGGTTACTAAAGGTTGTGTTATGTTGGAGATGGAGAGTTTAACAACATGGTTACTAAAGGTGTGTTATGTGGAGGGGAGAGTTTACAACATGGTACTAAAGGTTGTGTTATGTTGGATGGAGAGTTAACAACATGGTTACTAAAGGTTGTGTTATGTTGGAGGGGAGAGTTTAACAACATGGATACTAAAGGTTGTGTTATGTTGGAGATGGAGAGTTTAACAACATGGTTACTAAAGGTTGTGTTATGTTGGAGGGGAGAGTTTAACAACATGGTTACTAAAGGTTGTGTTATGTTGGAGATGGAGAGGTTAACAACATGGTTACTAAAGGTTGTGTTATGTTGGAGGGGATAGTTTAACAACATGGTTACTAAAGGTTGTGTTATGTTGGAGATGGAGAGTTTAACAACATGGTTACTAAAGGTTGTGTTATGTTGGAGATGGAGAGTTTAACAACATGGTTACTAAAGGTTGTGTTATGTTGGAGGGGAGAGTTTAACAACATGGTTACTAAAGGTTGTGTTATGTTGGAGGGGAGAGTTTAACAACATGGTTACTAAAGGTTGTGTTATGTTGGAGATGGAGAGTTTAACAACATGGTTGCTAAAGGTTGTGTTATGTTGGAGTGGAGATGGAGAGTTTAACAACATGGTTACTAAATGTTGTGTTATGTTGGAGGGGAGAGTTTAACAACATGGTTACTTAAGGTTGTGTTATGTTGGAGGGGAGAAGAGAGTTTAACAACATGGTTACTAAAGGTTGTGTTATGTTGGAGGGGAGAGTTTAACAACATGGTTACTAAAGGTTGTGTTATGTTGGAGGGGAGAGTTTAACAACATGGTTACTAGAGGTGTGTTATGTTGGAGGGAGAGTTTAACAACATGGTTACTAAAGGTTGTGTTATGTTGGAGGGGAGAGTTTAACAACATGGTTACTAAAGGTTGTGTTATGTTGGAGGGGAGAGATTAACAACATGGATACTAAAGGTTGTGTTATGTTGGAGGGGAGAGTTTAACAACATGGATACTAAAGGTTGTGTTATGTTGGAGTGGAGATGGAGAGTTTAACAACATGGTTACTAAATGTTGTGTTATGTTGGAGGGGAGAGTTTAACAACATGGTTACTAAAGGTTGTGTTATGTTGGAGTGGAGAGTTTAACAACATGGTTACTAAAGGTTGTGTTTGTTGGAGGGAGAGTTTAACAACATGGATACTAAAGGT
>NC_042968.1:49272823-49282823 GCF_901001165.1 Salmo trutta
TCCACCCGTCCTACAGTAGAGGTCCTTATTGTTCTGTTAGAGACTGTCCTCCCCTCCTACAGTAGATAGGTCTTATTGTCCTGTTAGAGACTGTCGCCCCCCCTACAATAGATAGGTCTTATTGTCCTGTTAGAGACTGTCCCCTCCTACAGTAGATAGGTCTTATTGTCCTGTTAGAGACTGTCCCCTCCTACAGTAGATAGGTCTTATTGTCCTGTTAGAGACTGTCCCCTCCTACAGTAGATAGGTCTTATTGTCCTGTTAGAGACTGTCCCCTCCTACAGTAGATAGGTCTTATTGTCCTGTTAGAGACTGTCCTCATGTCCTACAGTAGATAGGTCTTATTGTCCTGTTAGAGACTGTCCCCTCCTACAGTAGATAGGTCTTATTGTCCTGTTAGAGACTGTCCTCCCCTCCTACTATGTCCTGGTAGAGGACTGTTCCACTCCTACAGTAGATAGGTCTTATGTCCTGTTAGAGGACTGTCCTCCCCTCCTACCGTAGATAGGTCTATTGTCCTGTTAGAGACTGTCCACCCGTCCAACAGTAGATAGGTCTTATTGTCCTGTTAGAGACTGTCCCCTCCTACAGTAGATAGGGCTTTATTGTCCTGTTTAGAGGACTGTCCTCATGTCCTACAGTAGATAGGTTCTTCTTGTCCTGTGTCAGAGGACTGTCCGCTCCTACAGTAGATCGGTCTTATTGTCTGTTAGCGACTGTCCTCCCCTCCTACAGTAGATAGGTCTTAGTTGTCCTGTTAGAGACTGTCCTCCCCTCTACAGTAGATAGGCCTTATTGTCCTGTTAGTGACTGTCCTTTCCCCTCCTACAGTAGATAGGTCTTATTTGTCCTGTTCGAGACTGTCCACCCCTCCTTACAGTAGATAGGTCTATTTGTCCTCGTAGTGGACTGTTCCTCCCCTCCTACCGTAGATAGGTCTATTGTCCTGTTACAGACTGTTCCTCCCCTCCTACATTAGATAGGTCTTATTGTCCTGTTAGAGACTGTCCTCCCCTAATACAGTAGATAGGTCTTATTGTCCTGTTAGAGACTGTCCCCTCCTATAGTAGATAGGTCTTATTGTCCTGTTAGAGACTGTCCACCCCTCCTACAGTAGATTGGTCTTATTGTCCTGTTAGAGACTGTCCTCCCCTCCTACAGTAGATAGGTCTTATTGTCCTGTTAGAGACTGTCCCCTCCTACAGTAGATAGGTCTTATTGTCTTGTTAGAGACTGTCCTCCCCTCCTACAGTAGATAGGTCTTATTGTCCTGTTAGAGACTGTCCACCCGTCCAACAGTAGATAGGTCTTATTGTCCTGTTAGAGACTGTCCTCCCCTCCTACAGTAGATAGGTCTTATTGTCCTGTTAGAGACTGTCCCCTCCTATAGTAGATATGTCTTATTGTCCTGTTAGAGACTGTCCCCTCCTACAGTAGATAGGTCTTATTGTCCTGTTAGAGACTGTCCTCCCCTCCTACAGTAGATAGGTCTTATTGTCCTGTTAGAGACTGTCCACCCCTCCTACAGTAGATAGGTCTTATTGTCCTGTTAGTGACTGTCCTCCCCTCCTACAGTAGATAGGTCTTATTGTCCTGTTAGAGTCTGTCCCCTCCTACAGTAGATAGGTCTTATTGTCCTGTTAGAGACTGTCCCCTCCTACAGTAGATAGGTCTTATTGTCCTGTTAGAGACTGTCCTCCCCTACTACAGTAGATAGGTCTTATTGTCCTGTTAGAGACTGTCCTCCTCTCCTACAGTAGATAGGTCTTATTGTCCTGTTAGAGACTGTCCACCCCTCCTACAGTAGATAGGTCTTATTGTCCTGTTAGTGACTGTCCTCCCCTCCTACAGTAGATAGGTCTTATTGTCCTGTTAGAGACTGTCCCCTCCTACAGTAGATAGGTCTTATTGTCCTGTTAGAGACTGTCCTCCCCTCCTACAGTAGAAAGGTCTTATTGTCCTGTTAGAGACTGTCCCCTCCTACAGTAGATAGGTCTTATTGTCCTGTTAGAGACTGTCCCCTCCTACAGTAGATAGGTCTTATTGTCCTGTTAGAGACTGTCCTCCCCTCCTACAGTAGATAGGTCTTATTGTCCTGTTAGAGACTGTCCCCTCCTACAGTAGATATGTCTTATTGTCCTGTTAGAGACTGTCCTCCCCTACTTCAGTAGATAGGTCATATTGTCCTGTTAGAGACTGTCCACCCCTCCAACAGTAGATAGGTCTTATTGTCCTGTTAGAGACTGTCCCCTCCTACAGTAGATAGGTCTTATTGTCCTGTTAGAGACTGTCCTCCCCTCCTACAGTAGATAGGAATTATTGTCCTGTTAGAGACATTCCTCCCCTCCTACAGTAGATAGGTCTTATTGTCCTGTTAGAGACTGTCCACCTGTCCAACAGTAGATAGGTCTTATTGTCCTGTTAGAGACTGTCCTCCCCTCCTACAGTAGATAGGTATTATTGTCCTGTTAGAGACTGCCCCCTCCTATAGTAGATATGTCTTATTGTCCTGTTAGAGACTGTCCCCTCCTACAGTAGATAGGTCTTATTGTCCTGTTAGAGACTGTCCTCCCCTCCTACAGTAGATAGGTCTTATTGTCCTGTTAGAGACTGTCCACCCCTCCTACAGTAGATAGGTCTTATTGTCCTGTTAGTGACTGTCCTCCCCTCCTACAGTAGATAGGTCTTATTGTCCTGTTAGAGTCTGTCCCCTCCTACAGTAGATAGGTCTTATTGTCTTGTTAGAGACTGTCCCCTCCTACAGTAGATAGGTCTTATTGTCCTGTTAGAGACTGTCCTCACCTCCTACAGTAGATAGGTCTTATTGTCCCGTTAGAGACTGTCCACCCCTCCTTCAGTCGATAGGTCTTATTGTCATGTTAGTGACTGTCCTCCCCTCCTACAGTAGATAGGTCCTATTGTCCTGTTAGAGACTGTCCCCTCCTACAGTAGATAGGTCTTATTGTCCTGTTAGAGACTGTCCTCCCCTCCTACAGTAGAAAGGTCTTATTGTCCTGTTAGAGACTGTCCCCTCCTACAGTAGATAGGTCTTATTGTCCTGTTAGAGACTGTCCCCTCCTACAGTAGATAGGTCTTATTGTCCTGTTAGAGACTGTCCCCTCCTACTGTAGATAGGTCTTATTGTCCTGTTAGAGACTGTCCTTCCCTCCTACAGTAGATAGGTCTTATTGTCCTGTTAGAGACTGTCCACCCCTCCTACAGTAGATAGGTCTTATTGTCCTGTTAGAGACTGTCCCCTCCTACTGTAGATAGGTCTTATTGTCCTGTTAGAGACTGTCCTTCCCTCCTACAGTAGATAGGTCTTATTGTCCTGTTAGAGACTGTCCACACCTCCTAGAGTAGATTGGTCTTATTGTCCTGTTAGAGACTGTCCCCTCCTACAGTAGATAAGTCTTATTGTCCTGTTAGTGACTGTCCTCCCCACCTACAGTAGATAGGTCTTATTGTCATGTTAGAGACTGTCCACCCCTCCTACAGTAGATAGGTCTTATTGTTCTGTTAGAGACTGTCCACCCCTCCTACAGTAGATAGGTCTTATTGTCCTGTTAGAGATTGTCCTCCCCTCCTACAGTAGATAGGTCTTATTGTCCTGTTAGAGACTGTCCTCCCCTCCAACAGTAGATAGGTCTTATTGTCCTGTTAGAGACTGTCCCCTCCTACAGTAGATAGGTCTTATTGTCCTGTTAGAGACTGTCCCCTCCTACAGTAGATAGGTCTTATTGTCCTGTTAGAGACTGTCCTCATGTCCTACAGTAGATAGGTCTTATTGTCCTGTTATAGACTGTCCTCCCCTACTACAGTAGATAGGTCTTATTGTCCTGTTAGAGACTGTCCTCCCCTCCTACAGTAGATAGGTCTTATTGTCCTGTTAGAGACTGTCCTCCCCTCCTACAGTAGATAGGCCTTATTGTCCTGTTAGTGACTGTCCTCCCCTCCTACAGTAGATAGGTCTTATTGTCCTGTTAGAGACTGTCCACCCCTCCTACAGTAGATAGGTCTTATTGTCCTGTTAGTGACTGTCCTCCCCTCCTACAGTAGATAGGTCTTATTGTCCTGTTAGAGACTGTCCTCCCCTCCTACAGTAGATAGGTCTTATTGTCCTGTTAGAGACTGTCCTCCCCTCCTACAGTAGATAGGTCTTATTGTCCTGTTAGAGACTGTCCCCTCCTACAGTAGATAGGTCTTATTGTCCTGTTAGAGACTGTCCACCCCTCCTACAGTAGATAGGTCTTATTGTCCTGTTAGAGACTGTCCTCCCCTCCTACAGTAGATAGGTCTTATTGTCCTGTTAGAGACTGTCCCCTCCTACAGTTGATAGTTCTTATTGTCCTGTTAGAGACGGTCCTCCCCTCCTACAGTAGATAGGTCTTATTGTCGTGTTAGAGACTGTCCACCCGTCCAACAGTAGATAGGTCTTATTGTCCTGTTAGAGACTGTCCTCCCCTCCTACAGTAGATAGGTCTTATTGTCCTGTTAGAGACTGTCCCCTCCTTCAGTAGATAGGTCTTATTGTCCTGTTAGAGACTGTCCCCTCCTACAGTAGATAGGTCTTATTGTCCTGTTAGAGACTGTCCTCCCCTCCTACAGTAGATATGTCTTATTGTCCTGTTAGAGACTGTCCCCTCCTACAGTAGATATGTCTTATTGTCCTGTTAGAGACTGTCCTCCCCTACTACAGTAGATAGGTCTTATTGTCCTGTTAGAGACTGTCCACCCCTCCAACAGTAGATAGGTCTTATTGTCCTGTTAGAGACTGTCCCCTCCTACAGTAGATAGGTCTTATTGTCCTGTTAGAGACTGTCCTCCCCTCCTACAGTAGATAGGAATTATTGTCCTGTTAGAGACTGTTCTCCCCTCCTACAGTAGATAGGTCTTATTGTCCTGTTAGAGACTGTCCACCTGTCCAACAGTAGATAGGTCTTATTGTCCTGTTAGAGACTGTCCTCCCCTCCTACAGTAGATAGGTCTTATTGTCCTGTTAGAGACTGTCGCCTCCTATAGTAGATATGTCTTATTGTCCTGTTAGAGACTGTCCCCTCCTACAGTAGATAGGTCTTATTGTCCTGTTAGAGTCTGTCCTCCCCTCCTACAGTAGATAGGTCTTATTGTCCTGTTAGAGACTGTCCACCGCTCCTACAGTAGATAGGTCTTATTGTCCTGTTAGTGACTGTCCTCCCCTCCTACAGTAGATAGGTCTTATTGTCCTGTTAGAGTCTGTCCCCTCCTACAGTAGATAGGTCTTATTGTCCTGTTAGAGACTGTCCTCCCCTCCTACAGTAGATAGGTCTTATTGTCCTGTTAGAGACTGTCCCCTCCTACAGTAGATAGGTCTTATTGTCTTGTTAGAGACTGTCCCCTCCTACAGTAGATAGGTATTATTGTCCTGTTAGAGACTGTCCACCCCTCCTACAGTAGATAGGTCTTATTGTCCTGTAAGAGACTGTCCTCCCCTCCTACAGTAGATAGGTCTTATTGTCCTGTTAGAGACTGTCCCCTCCTACAGTAGATAGGTCTTATTGTCCTGTTAGAGACTGTCCTCCCCTCCTACAGTAGATAGGTCTTATTGTCCTGTTAGAGACTGTCCACCCGTCCAACAGTAGATAGGTCTTATTGTCCTGTTAGAGACTGTCCTCCCCTCCTACAGTAGATAGGTCTTATTGTCCTGTTAGAGACTATCCCCTCCTATAGTAGATATGTCTTATTGTCCTGTTAGAGACTGTCCCCTCCTACAGTAGATATGTCTTATTGTCCTTTTAGAGACTGTCCTCCCCTCCTACAGTAGATAGGTCTTATTGTCCTGTTTGAGACTGTCCACCCCTCCTACAGTAGATAGGTCTTATTGTCCTGTTAGTGACTGTCCTCCCCTCCTACAGTAGATAGGTCTTATTGTCCTGTTAGAGTCTGTTCCCTCCTACAGTAGATAGGTCTTTTTGTCCTGTTAGAGACTTTCCCCTCCTACAGTAGATAGGTCTTATTGTCCTGTTAGAGACTGTCCCCTCCTACAGTAGATAGGTCTTATTGTCCTGTTAGAGACTGTCCTCTCCTACTACAGTAGATAGGTCTTATTGTCCTGTTAGAGACTGTCCTCCCCTCCTACAGTAGATAGGTCTTATTGTCCTGTTAGAGACTGTCCCCTCCTACAGTAGATAGGTCTTATTGTCCTGTTAGAGACTGTCCTCCCCTCCTACAGTAGAAAGGTCTTACTGTCCTGTTAGAGACTGTCCCCTCCTACAGTAGATAGGTCTTATTGTCCTGTTAGAGACTGTCCCCTCCTACAGTAGATAGGTCTTATTGTCCTGTTAGAGACTGTCCTCCCCTCCTACAGTAGATAGGTCTTATTGTCCTGTTATAGACTGTCCCCTCCTACAGTAGATATGTCTTATTGTCCTGTTAGAGACTGTCCTCCCCTACTACAGTAGATAGGTCTTATTGTCCTGTTAGAGACTGTCCACCCCTCCAACAGTAGATAGGTCTTATTGTCCTGTTAGAGACTGTCCCCTCCTACAGTAGATAGGTCTTATTGTCCTGTTAGAGACTGTCCTCCCCTCCTACAGTAGATAGGAATTATTGTCCTGTTAGAGACTGTCCTCCCCTCCTACAGTAGATAGGTCTTATTGTCCTGTTAGAGACTGTCCACCTGTCCAACAGTAGATAGGTCTTATTGTCCTGTTAGAGACTGTCCTCCCCTCCTACAGTAGATAGGTCTTATTGTCCTGTTAGAGACTGTCCCCTCCTATAGTAGATTTGTCTTATTGTCCTGTTAGAGACTGTCCCCTCCTACAGTAGATAGGTCTTATTGTCCTGTTAGAGACTGTCCTCCCCTCCTACAGTAGATAGGTCTTATTGTCCTGTTAGAGACTGTCCACCCCTCCTACAGTTGATAGGTCTTGGCCTTCCCTGTAGCTCAGTTGGTAGAGCATGGTGTTTACAACACCAGGGTTGTGGGTTCGATTCCCACGGGGGGCCAGCACAGGAAAAAAAAAGAAGAAAAAAAAGTATGATATGTATGAAATTGTATGAAATGTATGCATTCACTACTGTAAGTCGCTCTGGATAAAGAGCGTCTGCTAAATGACTAAAATGTAAATGTAAAATGTCTTATTGTCCTGTTAGTGACTGTCCTGCCCTCCTACAGTAGATAGGTCTTATTGTCCTGTTAGAGTCTGTCCCCTCCTACAGTAGATAGGTCTTATTGTCCTGTTAGAGACTGTCCTCCCCTCCTACAGTAGATAGGTCTTATTGTCCTGTTAGAGACTGTCCCCTCCTACAGTAGATAGGTCTTATTGTCTTGTTAGAGACTGTCCCCTCCTACAGTAGATAGGTATTATTGTCCTGTTAGAGACTGTCCACCCCTCCTACAGTAGATAGGTCTTATTGTCCTGTTAGAGACTGTCCTCCCCTCCTACAGTAGATAGGTCTTATTGTCCTGTTAGAGACTGTCCCCTCCTACAGTAGATAGGTCTTATTGTCCTGTTAGAGACTGTCCTCCCCTCCTACAGTAGATAGGTCTTATTGTCCTGTTAGAGACTGTCCACCCGTCCAACAGTAGATAGGTCTTATTGTCCTGTTAGAGACTGTCCTCCCCTCCTACAGTAGATAGGTCTTATTGTCCTGTTAGAGACTGTCCCCTCCTATAGTAGATATGTCTTATTGTCCTGTTAGAGACTGTCCCCTCCTACAGTAGATAGGTCTTATTGTCCTTTTAGAGACTGTCCTCCCCTCCTACAGTAGATAGGTCTTATTGTCCTGTTAGAGACTGTCCAACCCTCCTACAGTAGATAGGTCTTATTGTCCTGTTAGTGACTGTCCTCCCCTCCTACAGTAGATAGGTCTTATTGTCCTGTTAGAGTCTGTCCCCTCCTACAGTAGATAGGTCTTATTGTCCTGTTAGAGACTGTCCCCTCCTACAGTAGATAGGTCTTATTGTCCTGTTAGAGACTGTCCCCTCCTACAGTAGATAGGTCTTATTGTCCTGTTAGAGACTGTCCTCCCCTACTACAGTAGATAGGTCTTATTGTCCTGTTAGAGACTGTCCTCCCCTCCTACAGTAGATAGGTCTTATTGTCCTGTTAGAGACTGTCCCCTCCTACAGTAGATAGGTCTTATTGTCCTGTTAGAGACTGTCCTCCCCTCCTACAGTAGAAAGGTCTTATTGTCCTGTTAGAGACTGTCCCCTCCTACAGTAGATAGGTCTTATTGTCCTGTTAGAGACTGTCCTCCCCTACTACAGTAGATAGGTCTTATTGTCCTGTTAGAGACTGTCCACCCCTCCAACAGTAGATAGGTCTTATTGTCCTGTTAAAGACTGTCCCCTCCTACAGTAGATAGGTCTTATTGTCCTGTTAGAGACTGTCCTCCCCTCCTACAGTAGATAGGAATTATTGTCCTGTTAGAGACTTTCCTCCCCTCCTACAGTAGATAGGTCTTATTGTCCTGTTAGAGACTGTCCACCTGTCCAACAGTAAATAGATCTTATTGTCCTGTTAGAGA
The DNA here is from genome assembly GCF_901001165.1 of Salmo trutta. Lineage (NCBI taxonomy): Eukaryota > Metazoa > Chordata > Actinopteri > Salmoniformes > Salmonidae > Salmo > Salmo trutta. The sequence goes on from NC_042968.1 coordinate 49,281,335, forward strand.
CTGTCCTCCCCTCCTACAGTAGATAGGTCTTATTGTCCTGTTAGAGACTGTCCCCTCCTATAGCAGATATGTCTTATTGTCCTGTTAGAGACTGTCCCCTCCTACAGTAGATAGGTCTTATTGTCCTGTTAGAGACTGTCCTCCCCTCCTACAGTAGATAGGTCTTATTGTCCTGTTAGAGACTGTCCACCCCTCCTACAGTAGATAGGTCTTATTGTCCTGTTAGTGACTGTCCTCCCCTCCTACAGTAGATAGGTCTTATTGTCTTGTTAGAGACTGTCCCCTCCTACAGTAGATAGGTCTTATTGTCCTGTTAGAGACTGTCCTCCCCTCCTACAGTAGATAGGTCTTATTGTCCTGTTAGAGACTGTCCTCCCCTCCTACAGTAGATAGGTCTTATTGTCCTGTTAGAGACTGTCCCCTCCTATAGTAGATATGTCTTATTGTCCTGTTAGAGACTGTCCCCTCCTACAGTAGATAGGTATTATTGTCCTGTTAGAGACTGTCCTCCCCTAATACAGTAGATAGGTCTTATTGTCCTGTTAGAGACTGTCCTCCCCTCCTACAGTAGATAGGTCTTATTGTCCCGTTAGAGACTGTCCACCCCTCCTACAGTCGATAGGTCTTATTGTCATGTTAGTGACTGTCCTCCCCTCCTACAGTAGATAGGCCCTATTGTCCTGTTAGAGACTGTCCCCTCCTACAGTAGATAGGTCTTATTGTCCTGTTAGAGACTGTCCTCCCCTCCTACAGTAGAAAGGTCTTATTGTCCTGTTAGAGACTGTCCCCTCCTACAGTAGATAGGTCTTATTGTCCTGTTAGAGACTGTCCCCTCCTACAGTAGATAGGTCTTATTGTCCTGTTAGAGACTGTCCTCCCCTCCTACAGTAGATAGGTCTTATTGTCCTGTTAGAGACTGTCCCCTCCTACTGTAGATAGGTCTTATTGTCCTGTTAGAGACTGTCCTTCCCTCCTACAGTAGATAGGTCTTATTGTCCTGTTAGAGACTGTCCACCCCTCCTAGAGTAGATAGGTCTTATTGTCCTGTTAGAGACTGTCCCCTCCTACAGTAGATAAGTCTTATTGTCCTGTTAGAGACTGTCCTCCCCACCTACAGTAGATAGGTCTTATTGTCATGTTAGAGACTGTCCACCCGTCCTACAGTAGATAGGTCTTATTGTTCTGTTAGAGACTGTCCTCCCCTCCTACAGTAGATAGGTCTTATTGTCCTGTTAGAGACTGTCCTCCCCTCCTACAATAGATAGGTCTTATTGTCCTGTTAGAGACTGTCCTCCCCTCCTACAGTAGATAGGTCTTATTGTCCTGTTAGAGACTGTCCTCCCCTCCTACAGTAGATAGGTCTTATTGTCCTGTTAGAGACTGTCCCCTCCTACAGTAGATAGGTCTTATTGTCCTGTTAGAGACTGTCCCTCCTACAGTAGATAGGTCTTATTGTCCTGTTAGAGACTGTCCTCCCCTCCTACAGTAG
>NC_042968.1:49287823-49297823 GCF_901001165.1 Salmo trutta
GTTTTTATTCTGTCTCACACTGTTCAAATAAGCATACCATTAAAATTGTATATAGCTACTGACCCTGTATATATCTACTGACCCTGGAACTGTCCCTGTATATAGCTACTGACCCTGTATATAACTACTGACCCTGGAACTGTCCCTGTATATAGCTACTGTCCCTGTATATAGCTACTGACCCTGGAACTGTCCCTGTATATAGCTACTGTCCCTGTATATATCTACTGACCCTGTATATAGCTACTGACCCTGGAACTGTCCCTGTATATAGCTACTGTCCCTGTATATAGCTACTGTCCCTGTATATAACTACTGACCCTGGAACTGTCCCTGTATATAGCTACTGACCTGTATATAGCTACTGTCCCTGTATATAACTACTGACCCTGGAACTGTCCCTGTATATAACTACTGACCCTGTATATAGCTACTGACCCTGGAACTGTCTCTGTATATAACTACTGACCCTGTATATAACTACTGACCCTGGAACTGACCCTGTATATAGCTACTGACCCTGGAACTGTCCCTGTATATAGCTACTGACCCTGTATATAACTACTGACCCTGTATATAGCTACTGACCCTGGAACTGTCCCTGTATATAGCTACTGTCCCTGTATATAGCTACTGACCCTGGAACTGTCTCTGTATATAACTACTGACCCTGTATATAACTACTGACCCTGGAACTGACCCTGTATATAGCTACTGACCCTGGAACTGTCCCTGTATATAGCTACTGACCCTGTATATAACTACTGACCCGGTATATAGCTACTGACCCTGGAACTGACCCTGTATATAGCTACTGACCCTGTATATAACTACTGACCCTGGAACTGTCCCTGTATATAGCTACTGTCCCTGTATATAGCTACTGACCCTGTATATAGCTACTGACCCTGGAACTGTCCCTGTATATAACTACTGACCCTGGAACTGACCCTGTATATAGCTACTGACCCTGGAACTGTCCCTGTATATAACTACTGACCCTGGAACTGTCCCTGTATATAGCTACTGTCCCTGTATATAGCTACTGACCCTGGAACTGTCCCTGTATATAACTACTGACCCTGGAACTGACCCTGTATATAGCTACTGACCCTGGAACTGTCCCTGTATATAACTACTGACCCTGGAACTGTCCCTGTATATAGCTACTGTCCCTGTATATAGCTACTGACCCTGGAACTGTCCCTGTATATAGCTACTGACCCTGGAACTGTCAGTTTACCTCCCTCCTGATCTGGTTTCCTGGTGATAAGACAAGACAGAGAGAAGTAGCTGGGCTTGTAGAGGAGAGCAGCAACGGACAAACTCATCCCTCTCACTCTCTCTCTGTGTCATGGTGGGGTCCAGAACCAACTCCAGGGCATCTGGACACAGCGTAGAGGGCATAGTAGTAAAACATGCAGGTTTGAGAGAAATGACCTGAATGCATACAAGGGGCTGATATAGTGCACTAAATAGATAATAGGGTGCCCTTTGGGATGCTGGCTATCTCCCTGAGTGCGTTACAGGGCAGTTAGTGTCATGGCTATCTCCTGAGTGTCTTACAGGGCAGTTAGGGTCATGGCTGTCTCCCTGAGTGCGTTACAGGGCAGTTAGTGTCATGGCTATCTCCTGAGTGTCTTACAAGGCAGTTAGGGTCATGGCTATCTCCCTGAGTGTCTTACAGGGCAGTTAGGGTCATGGCTGTCTCCCTGAGTGTCTTACAGGGCAGTTAGGGTCATGGCTATCTCCCTGAGTGTCTTACAGGGCAGTTAGGGTCATGGCTGTCTCCCTGAGTGTCTTACAGGGCAGTTAGGGTCATGGCTATCTCCCTGAGTGTCTTACAGGGCAGTTAGGGTCATGGTTACCCCCTACAGACAGAGCGTTAACATTTAGAGGGGAGGAGGTTTGTGTTTTCAGAGAGAATGGAGGATTAGGTTTTATTCAGTGTCCAGGGGCCTTTTTGGAGTCTTATTCTGGATGGGTTTCTGCTGACGGAGACAGTTTGCTCTTTGTAAGACAGTATCTGCTTTTATATAGAACAGAGGGAATGTCAATGATTTGGCGGTCAAAGAAAACAAATGACAGAGGATTTTGCTCTCTGGCTGGACATTTGATAGCCACTGCTTTGCTCTTCAGCATGCTGGAGGAATTAAATCGTTCATTTCATTCCATGAGATGGTAGCAGCTTATCCACCCACACACTGACTCAGGCTCTCTGGTCTTTCTTTCATACACACTACACACACACGCCAGCTCTCTCTCTCTCTCTCTCTCTCTCTCTCTCTCACACACACCCACACACACACACACACACACCCACACACGGACTCAGGCTCTCTGGTCTTTCTTTCATACACACTACACACACGCCAGCTCTCTCTCTCACACACACACACACACACACACACACACACACACACACACACACACACACACACACACACACACACACACACACACACACACACACACACACACACACACACACACACACACACACACTGACTCAGGCTCTCTGGTCTTTCTTTCATACACACTACACACACACGCCAGCTCTCTCTCTCTCTCTCTCTCTCTCTCTCTCTCACACACACACACATATATATATACACACACACACACACACACACACACACACACACACACACACACACACACACACACACACACACACACTAACTCTGTCTCTCTGGCTTTTCTTTCATACACACACGCCAGCTCTCTCTCTCTCACACACACACACACACACATACACACACTGCTTGCAATGTTACCACAAGATGTCACTCAAACTTAGGAAAACCTACAAATGTAGCTGAATGCTGATTTCATTCTAATTACAGGATCATAGCTCGAATATATCGAACAAAACAACTCTTCTACCGATTAATACATTAGTTCCAGGAACATTTCAGTTCATTTATTACCAAATTCAATAGGCAGTGGACCAGTGAGTAAAACTCAGTTGACGTTTGAATAAGCTGTTCGCAATTTGATTGCGCCTGCGTGTGAAATTGAACGGAACGGTTTTCCGTAGTTATAGTAAACATGGCGTCCGACAGTGACGGTGATTTTGTTACTTTCGGAACCCCATTAGAACCGCTAGAAGAAGGTAACGTTTCGTTTTAAATTTGGTATATGACATTAATACATGTCATTTCATAGTTATTGTGAGGGAAATAATGATCAACGTGGTGTTTACGAGCTGCTAGTAAACGTCTCCACGTCTCTTTTAGCTAAACTATGTTAGCCATGTTATTTCGTTTAGCCCAACAGACAGGGTTCGTTCGCTGTCATGTTTACAGCTGATAACTTGTATGTACAGTTATCATAACAGTAACACCACGTCTCAAACTAAAACCTTATTCATTCATTCATTCATTCATTAAACGAGCTCTAATCACTTGCCTCGCTGCCATGTCTGTACCTGCTGTTTAGCGACACTTTCCCCACGTCGGAAGGTTATCCATAATCGGTAGACCTGTAACTATTATTTGGGCATCATTTACATTAACGAGCAGTGCGCAAAATATAGTCTTAAATTCAGTTTTTAAATGCAACCCTGGACGACTGTGTGATTTTTCTCTCTCTCTCCGTAATTTTCCATTTTCAACCTCCCCTGCTCTGACTCAGTCTGTAATATCTACATGTTTCAAGGAGAACACCAATAGTCCCTGTGCCCAAGAACACCAAGGTGACCTGTCTAAATGACTATCGCTCCGTAGCACTCACTTCTGTAGCCATGAAATGCGTTCCTAGCACCCTGGACCCCATCCAATTCCCGTACCACCCCCAACAGATCCACTAGCTCTGGTCCAGGGCACCAGTGTGCTCGCTAGCTCTGGTCCAGGGCACCAGTGTGCTCGCTAGCTCTGGTCCAGGGCACCAGTGTGCTCGCTAGCTCTGGTCCAGGGCACCAGTGTGCTCGCTAGCTCTGGTCCAGGGCACCAGTGTGCTCGCTAGCTCTGGTCCAGGGCATCAGTGTGCTAGGTGAGTATCAGTCTGCTCACTAGCTCTGGTAGAGCGTGTTATGTTAACCACTGTTGCTTGTGCAGCTAGCTAATACACACAAGCTAACTAGCTAGTTCCCTCCTGTACTCCCTGTTCACTCAGGGCAGCACATGGCTGCTGGAGCCAGACGCTATCAGAGAAGCATTCGGCTGCAGATTGTGGGCTGGTCGCTTCCACTTCTGTCTCTGGCGAGAACACATCATTGACATCCATGTAGGGTTAATACTTTCTTGGAAACTTCTCGGTAATGTAAATGATGCCCGATTTTTAGTAACAACTGTGTAATGATTATGGATATACCTTTTGACATGGGGAAAATGCCACGAAGCAAACAGGTAGCTCGTATACCTACTTCTGACATGGGGAAAATGCCACGAAGCAAACAGGTAGCTCGTCGACCTACTTTTGACATGGGGACAATAAACAGGAAGCTCGTCGACCTACTTCTGACATGGGGAAAATGCCACGAAGCAAACGGGTAGCTCGTCGACCTACTTCTGACATGGGGAAAATGCCACGAAGCAAACAGGTAGCTCGTCGACCTACTTTTGACATGGGGACAATAAACAGGTAGCTCGTCGACCTACTTCTGACATGGGGACAATGACACTAAGCAAACAGGTAGTTCGTCGACCCTATTTGGTCAATAATTTCTCTTTTTGATCGACCTGGTTCTGGTCTACAGAAATCAAGAGATGTAGTAAGGTATTGTGTTGTAGTTTTGATGTCACTTGTTTTGTCTAGTGCTTCCAACAAAAAAAGGGGTGTATTTCCTAACCAGCTACTTTCCTAGTAGAAAGTTTTACTCTACAATATCATGGCTGCTGATGTTTTGGATCACGTGTGTAGATGAGCCTCTGAGGAAGCCTATCCCGCTACACGAGCAGACCGTGAAGGATGAGAAGGGACGCTACCTGAGGTTCCATGGAGCCTTCACTGGGGGATTCTCTGCTGGGTACTTCAACACCGTGGGCACCAAAGAAGGTTGGTCCTGCTGTGGCAAAGGAGTGGGAGTCTGACTCAGACACTAACACACACACACACACACTTACTCAGACACGCACACACACACTTACTCAGACACACTTACTAAGACACACACACACACACACACTCTCACTCAGACACACACACACTATCTCTCTATCTTACCCTCTCACTCACCCAGAGACGGTAGCCTGTTGGCCTGTTAATGTCATCATGTGTTGTTTAACCAGCTTCTTTCTGAGGGACCATATACCACATTATCACTATACCACATTACCACTATACCACATTATCACTATACCACATTACCACTATACCACATTATCACCATACCATATTATCATCATACCATATTACCACCATAACATATTATCACCATACCATATTACCACCATACTGAGGGACCTCACCATACCATATTACCACCATACCACATTACCACCATAACATATTATCACCATACCATATTACCACCATACTGAGGGACCTCACCATACCATATTATCACCATACCACATTACCACCATACCACATTACCACCATACTTAGGGACCTCACCATACCATATTACCACCATACCACATTACCACCATACCACATTACCACCATACTTAGGGGCCTCACCATACCATATTACCACCATACCATATTACCACCATACCACATTATCACCATACCACATTACCACCATACCACATTACCACCATACCACATTACCACCATACCACATTACCACCATACCACATTACCACCATACCACATTACCACCATACCACATTACCACATTACCACCATACCACATTACCACCATACTTAGGGGCCTCACCATACCATATTATCACCATACCACATTACCACTATACCATATTACCACCATACCACATTACCACCATAACATATTACCACCATAACATATTATCACCATACCATATTACCACCATACTGAGGGACCTCACCATACCATATTACCACCATACCATATTACCACCATACCATATTACCACCATACCACATTACCACCATACCATATTATCACCATACCATATTATCACCATACCACATTACCACCATACCACATTACCACCATACCATATTATCACCATACCACATTACCACCATACCACATTACCACCATACCACATTACCACCATACTTAGGGACCTCACCATACCATATTACCACCATACCATATTACCACCATACCACAATACCACCATACCACATTACCACCATACTTAGGGGCCTCACCATACCATATTATCACCATACCATATTACCACTATACCATATTACCACCATACCACATTACCACCATACCGTATTACCACCATACCGTATTACCACCATACTGTATTACCACCATACTGTACTACCACCATACCACATTACCACCATACCACATTACCACCATACTTAGGGGCCTCACCATACCATATTATCACCATACCACATTACCACCATAACATATTATCACCATACCATATTACCACCATACTGAGGGACCTCACCATAACATATTACCACCATACCATATTACCACCATACCATATTACCACCATACCATATTACCACCATACCACATTACCACCATACCATATTTTCACCATACCACATTACCACCATACCACATTACCACCATACTTAGGGGCCTCACCATACCATATTACCACCATACCATATTACCACAATACCACATTACCACCATACCATATTACCACCATACCGTATTACCACCATACCGTATTACCACCATACCACATTACCACCATACCACATTATCACCATACCACATTACCACCATACCACATTATCACCATACCACATTATCACCATACCACATTATCACCATACCACATTACCACCATACCACATTATCACCATACCACATTACCACCATACTGAGGGATCTCACCATACCATATTACCACCATACCACATTACCACCATACCACATTACCACCATACCACATTACCACCATACCACATTACCACCATACCACATTACCACCATGCCACATTACCGCATTACCACTATACCACATTATAACCGTACCACATTACCACCATACCATATTATCACCATACCACATTACCACCATACTGAGGGACCTCACCATACCATATTATCACCATACCATATTACCACCATACCACCATACCACTTTACCACCATGCCACATTACCACCATGCCACATTACCACCATGCCACATTATCACCATACTGAGGGACCTCACCATACCATATTATCACCATACCATATTACCACATACCACATTACCACCATACCACATTACCACCATACTGAGGGACCTCACCATACCATATTATCACCATACCATATTACCACCATACCACATGACCACATTACCACCATATCACCATACCACATTACCACCATACCACATTACCACCATACCATATTACCACCATACCATATTACCACCATACCACATTACCACCATATCACTATACCACATTACCACATTATCACCATACCACATTATCACCATACCACATTATCACCATACCATATTATCACCATACCATATTACCACCATACCACATTACCACCATACCACATTACCACCATACTTAGGGACCTCACCATACCATATTACCACCATTCCATATTACCACATTACCATATTACCACCATACCACATTACCACCATACTTAGGGACCTCACCATACCACATTACCACCATACCATATTACCACCATACCACATTACCACCATACCATATTACCACCATAACATATTACCACCATAACATATTATCACCATACCATATTACCACCATACTGAGGGACCTCACCATACCATATTACCACCATACCATATTACCACCATACCGTATTACCACCATACCGCATTACCACCATACCATATTACCGCATTACCACCATACCATATTACCACATTACCACCATACAACATTATCACCATACCACATTTTCACCATACCACATTATCACCATACCACATTACCACCATACCATATTACCACCATACCACATTACCACCATACTTAGGGTTCTCACCATACCATATTATCACCATACTATATTGCCACCATACCGTATTACCACCATACCACATTACCACCATACCGTATTACCACCATACCACATTACCACCATACCACATTACCACCATACTTAGGGGCCTCACCATACCATATTACCACTATACCATATTACCACCATACCATATTACCACCATAACATATTACCACCATAACATATTACCACCATACCATATTACCACCATACTGAGGGACCTCACCATACCATATTACCACCATACCGTATTACCACCATACCGTATTACCACCATACCGCATTACCACCATACCATATTACCGCATTACCACCATACCATATTACCACATTACCACCATACAACATTATCACCATACCACATTGTCACCATACCACATTACCACCATACCACATTACCACCATACTTAGGGGCCTCACCATACCATATTATCACCATACCACATTATTACCATACCATATTACCACCATACCATATTACCACCATACCACATTACATTTCCACCATACTTAGGGACATCACCATACCATATTACCACCATACCATATTACCACCATACCACATTACCACCATACTTAGGGGCCTCACCATACCATATTACCACCATACCGTATTACCACGATACCGTATTACCACCATACCACATTACCACCATACCACATTACCACCATACCATATTACCACATTACCACCATACCACATTACCACCATACCACATTACCACATTATCACCATACCATATTATCACCATACCACATAACCACATTACCACCATACTGAGGGACCTCACTATACCATATTATCACCATAACATATTATCACCATACCATATTACCACCATACCACATTACCACCATACCACATTACCACCATACAACATTACCACCATACCATATTACCACCATACCATATTACCACCATACCACATTACCACCATACCACATTACCACCATACCACATTACCACCATACCACATTACCACCATACCACATTATCACCATACCACATTATCACCATACCACATTACCACCATACCACATTATCACCATACCACATTATCACCATACCATATTATCACCATACCACATTACCACATTACCACCATACTGAGGGATCTCACCATACCATATTACCACCATACCATATTACCACCATACCATATTACCACCATACCACATTACCACCATACCACATTACCACCATACCACATTACCACCATACCACATTACCACCATGCCACATTACCGCTCAGTCTGTCTGTCTGTCTCTCGGTCTGTCTGTCTGTCTCTCGGTCTGTCTGTCCGTCTGTCTCTCGTTCTGTCTGTCTGTCTATCGGTCTGTCTGTCCGTCTGTCTCTCGGTCTGTCTGTCTGTCTGTCGGTCTCTCTCTCTGTCTGTCTGTCGGTCTCTCTGTCTGTCTGTCTGTCGGTCTCTCTGTCTGTCTGTCTGTCTGTCTCTCGGTCTGTCTGTCTGTCTCTCGGTCTGTCTGTCTGTCTCTCGGTCTGTCTGTCTGTCTCTCGGTCTGTCTGTCTGTCTCTCGGTCTGTCTGTCTGTCTCTCGGTCTGTCTGTCTCTCGGTCTGTCTGTCTGTCTCTCGGTCTGTCTGTCTGTCTCTCGGTCTGTCTGTCTGTCTGTCTGTCTCTCGGTCTGTCTGTCTGTCTGTCTGTCTGTCTGTCTGTCTCTCGGTCTGTCTGTCTGTCTGTCTCTCGGTCTGTCTGTCTGTCTGTCTCTTGGTCTGTCTGTCTGTCTGTCTCTCGGTCTGTCTGTCTGTCTGTCTCTTGGTCTGTCTGTCTGTCTGTCTCTCGGTCTGTCTGTCTGTCTGTCTCTCTGTCTGTCTGTCTGTCTGTCTGTCTCTCGGTCTTTCTATCTGTCTGTCTCTCGGTCTGTCTGTCTGTCTGTCTGTATCTCGGTCTGTCTGTCTGTCTGTCTCTCGGTCT
>NC_042968.1:49302823-49312823 GCF_901001165.1 Salmo trutta
AAATTGTAATTCTCATAAGATTTCTCCTGAGTTTTTGCTGATCAATGTCTTGGGCTGATAGGTTGAGAGATCTTGAATTGTTGCTTTTGTGTGTTAATCAATAAAAAAGTAGATTTTTTGTTGTTGTTGTTGTAATCTGTCTCTGCATTATCATCATGCCATTCCAGATTGTCTGTGATGTGCCACGTCTGGGGACAGGGCTTTGGAGTTGTTACGATCCCATCACGTATCTTTAAATGGATAAAAAGTTCAGCTATATACATTTGGAAAGTATTGAGACCCCTTTGACTTTTTCCACATTTTGTTACGTTACAGCCTTATTCTATAAAAAAAAATCCCCCTCAATCTACACACAATACCCCATAATGACATCACAATACCCCATAATGACATCACAATACCCCATAATGACATCACAATACCCCATAATGACAGTGAAAACAGGTTTTTAGAAATTTCTGCAAATTTATTAAACATAAAAAATAAAAACCTTATTTTACATAAGTATTCAGACCCTTTTTGATGAGACTCGAAATTGAGCTCAGGTGCATCCTGTTTCCATTGATCATCTTTGAGATGTGTGGGAGCTAATGTAAAATAAATAGGTGCAGCTGCTATTGCTGAAGTAACAAGGACATAAGGACATTGGCCAGAGGAAGAGAAGGTGACACCCAGTACATTTTGCTATTTCTGAAGAGGGTAAACATGCCAAAGATTACATTAAGCTAAACGAACATGAATACATTAGCCAAGGCCATAAGTACATTTATGACAGCTGGGACATACTGTCAGGAGGACACAGGAAGGAGGATGGTAGCAAAATGATCAACAGGTGAAAAGTATGCAATAAATGTATTATTTTTTGTTTGACCATAAAGGGGTCCCGCCACCATTTATAATCTAACCAGAAGCAGATATGGGCGTTACTGGGTGTGAACAAGCAAAGAACTCAGACTGAAAGATAATGGTGGCAGAAGGACTAAGGGAAGTAACTTCATTTACATATGAGATGTACCCATATGCTCTATGTGTATAAAAGCAGAGTCGGTGCTCAGAGAAGTTAGTTGGTTCCGCGGACCAGCTCGTCTTTGCTACTTTGTATTAAAGTCTATATTGAATTCACAAGTTCTTGCAAGAGGGTTATATTTCTGAGGCAATATTCCACGACAGATGTTTCTACAACTTTGATTGGAGTCCAGCTGTGGTAAATTCAATTGATTTGACATGATTTGGAAAGGCACACACTTGTCTATATAAGGTCCCACAGTTGACAGTGCATGTCAGAGCAAAAACCAATCCTTGACGTTCGAAGGAATTGTCCGTAGAGTTCCGAGACAGAATTGTGTCGAGGCACAGATCTGGGGAAGGGTACCAAAAAATGGCCTCTGTGTTGAAGGTCCCCAAGAACACAGTGGATGGATGGAAGAAGTTTGGAACTGTCAACTCTTCCTAGAGCTGGCCGACCGGCCAAACTGAGCAATCGATGGTCATTCTGACAGAGTTCCTCTGTGAAGATGGGAGAACCTTCCAGAAGGACAACCATCTCTGCAGCACTCTACCATAATGGCCTGATTGGTGGAGTGGCCAGACGGAAGCCACTCCTCAGTAAAAGGCACATGACAGCCCACTTGGAGTTTGCCAAAAGACACCTAAAGACTCTCAGACCATGAGAAACAAGATTCTCAGGCATCACATCTGGAGGAAACCTGGCAGCGGGAATGTGTATACTCATCTTCTTTATTAATAAAATAAGGAAAAACAAACAAATCACGTATACAAAACAATGAACGACACTAAACAGTCCTGTCAGGTGCTCAGACATTAAACAGGAGACAACTACCCACAAATCCCATAGAAAAAACACCCTTCTTAAATAAGACCTTCAATTAGAAGCAACGAGGAGCAGCTGCTTCCAATTGAAGGTCAACCCCATTAACTAAACATAGACATAGAAAGACTAGAACTACCATAGAAATAAACTAACAAGAACATAGCCCAACACACCCCGAAACACTCTAAACAAACATCCCTCTTACATAGGAACATAGCCCAACAAATCCCGAACCACATAAAACAAATACCCCCTGCCACGTCCTGACAAAACTACAATAACAAATAACCCCTTTACTGGTCAGGACGTGACAACGACTCTAAGCACACAGCCAAGACAACGCAGGAGTGGCTTTGGGACAAGTCTCAATGTCCTTGAGTGGCCCAGCCAGAGCCCGGACTTGAACCCGATCAAACATCTCCGGAGAGACCTGAAAATAGCTGTGCAGCGACGCTCCCCATCCAACCTGACAGAGCTTGAGAGGATCTGCAAGGAAGAATGAGAGAAACTCTCCAAATACAGGTGTGCCAAACTTGTACCGTCATACCCAAGAAGCTTTAAGGTTGTAATTGCTGCCAAAGGTGCTTCAACAAAGTATTGAGTAAAGGGTCTGAATACTTATGTAAATGTCATATTACAGTTTAAAAATGCTATACATTTGCAAAAAATTCCCCCCCCAAAAATGTTTCTTTGTCAATATGGGGTATTGTGTGTAGATTGATTAGGGGGGGGGACGATTTAATCCATTTTAGAATAAGGCTGTAATTTAACAAAAATGTAGAACAAGACAAAGGGTCTGAATACTTTCCCGAATGCATTGCGTGTGTGTGTGTATATATATATATATATATATGTATATGTATATATGTATGTAAAAAATTGTCATTACATAAAAAATATTCTCTGTGTATGTGTGTGTGTGTATATATATATATATATATATATATATATATATATATATGTATATGTATATATGTATGTATGTAAAAAATTGTCATTACATAAAACATCTTTGTGTGACGTCACTAATTGAAACGCTATTAGCGCGCACCACCGCTAACTAACTAGCCATTTCACATCGGTTACATGTGTATGTATGTAAAAAATTGTCATTACATAAAAAAATCTTCTCTGTGTATGTGTGTGTGTGTGTGTGTGTGTGTGTGTGTGTGTGTGTGTGTGTGTGTGTGTGTATGTAAAAAATTGTTATTACATAAAACATCTGCACATTTCAGATTGTTCTCCATCTCAGCATGGCCGTCGCCATGGGAACGCACCGACTGGCACAACAAACTCTTGCCTGACTGCATAGCTACTGTAGCCTGATACTTTTTAACGAAAAACAAAAACAATGAAATTACTAACTTAGACAAAATACATATTTAGTTTCCTGGACAAAATGACGTGTAGAAATATCGATCCTTTGTCACTCGATGAGACCATTGATGAAGGGAAAGAGGAGACCGATGTGGAGAAGAGAAGATCCTCGGTGTGGGAACATCAGGAGCTTGCCCAGGTTAGCTAGCTAGCGGGCTAGAGAGGGAATGAGTTGAATAGTGTTCATGTTTATAACTCTTTCTAGAGCAGTTAGCTGCCCAGGTTAGCTAGCTAGCGGGCTAGAGAGGGAATGAGTTGAATAGTGTTCATGTTTATAACTCTTTCTAGAGCAGTTAGCTGCCCAGGTTAGCTAGCTAGCGGGCTAGAGAGGGAATGAGTTGAATAGTGTTCATGTTTATAACTCTTTCTAGAGCAGTTAGCTGCCCAGGTTAGCTAGCTAGCTAGCTAGAGAGGGAATGAGTTGAATAGTGTTCATGTTTATAACTCTTTCTAGAGCAGTTAGCTGCCCAGGTTAGCTAGCTAGTGGGCTAGAGAGGGAATGAGTTGAATAGTGTTCATGTTTATAACTCTTTCTAGAGCAGTTAGCTGCCCAGGTTAGCTAGCTAGTGGGCTAGAGAGGGAATGAGTTGAATAGTGTTCATGTTTATAACTCTTTCTAGAGCAGTTAGCTAACTAGGTTATATGATGTAATAGTGTGCAGCTAGTTCCCTGTAAACTGTTATAAAACTACAAACGTCAATGAGTGATTGGTCAACTAATAGTTAACGTTAGCAAGTCAAGCTAACAGCTAGCCACATAACTATACATAATTAATTGTATTGGACCTGTGTCATAACACTGACAATAACATGGATGAATGATGACAACTGTCAACTAGCCTACTAGACAGCAAGCTTTTAATGAAAACGGTTTCCTTAAACATGGAAACACTTTGAGTGCCAAGTCTTGTTTGTGCTATCATGCCCAAGTCCTTACCATTCTTGACACAACCAGATCTGGGACCAGGCTAGGAAACGCTGCATGAAAAGCCCTCCTGCTATACATCTGGCTGGTGACCAAACATATAAATGTCTCAACAGATAGCTCGTTAATTGAGGTGCCATTTTTTTGGAACAGAAAGAACAGACCTCAGTTTTGTATTAAAATGATGGACGTTCACATGATCATTACTGCGATGCTTTAGTGACTTTAGTTGTGTTCAAAACATATATAAGTGACTCCGTTGAGCTTTCACAATACAATTTTAGATAGTTTCAGATGATTTGGACAATTTGAAAAAATGCTAATATCAGTCCCATGACTTGAACGTTAGCATGTTGAAACAGTGCTAGGGAAATAACTGGGCCCAAATAATACTAATGAAGATGTGAAATGGGGCTTGATTCCCCGTGCCTCTTCAGACCCCCATCATGGTGTAATGAAGATGTGAAATGGGGCTTGATTCCCCGTGCCTCTTCAGACCCCCATCATGGTGTAATGAAGATGTGAAATGGGGCTTGATTCCCCGTGCCTCTTCAGACCCCCATCATGGTGTAATGAAGATGTGAAATGGGGCTTGATTCCCCGTGCCTCTTCAGACCCCCATCATGGTGTAATGAAGATGTGAAATGGGGCTTGATTCCCCGTGCCTCTGCAGATTCCCATCAAGGTGCTGAGGGGTCACACAGATGCTGTCACCGGCTGTCACTTCTGCTTTGACGACACCAAAGTCCTGACCAGCTCCCACGACAAGACGGCCACTCTATGGGTAGGTCCACCAAACACTAGGACTGGCCAGCTCCCACGACATGACGGCCACTCTATGGGTAGGTCCACCAAACACTAGGACTGGCCAGCTCCCACGACATGACGGCCACTCTATGGGTAGGTCCACCAAACACTAGGACTGGCCAGCTCCCACGACAAGACGGCCACTCTATGGGTAGGTCCACCAAACACTAGGACTGACCAGCCCCCACGACAAGACGGCCACTCTATGGGTAGGTCCACCAAACACAAGTCCACCAAACACTAGGACTGCTTCCCAAATGGAACACTTCCCTATATAGTGCACTACTTATGACCACTATTCCCTATATAGTGCACTACTTCTGACCAAGGCCTATCGGTATTAACCTGATCTATATGATATGTCTGTGGCCTAAATAGCACCCTTATTCCCTATATAGTGCACTACTTCTGACCAAGGCCTATAGGTATTAACCTGATCTATATGATATGGCTGTGGCCTAAATAGCACCCTTATTCCCTATATAGTGCACTACTTCTGACCAAGGCCTATAGGTATTAACCTGATCTATATGATATGGCTGTGGCCTAAATAGCACCCCTTATTTCCTATATAGTGCACTACTTCGGACCAAGGACCTATAGGGCTCTGGTCAAGAGTAGTGCACTCTGTAGGGAATAGGGTGCCATTAGGACCACACTATGTATGTCTCCTTCTGAAGGACACAGAGAGTGGTGCCGCTCTGTCGGTGTTTGAGAGAGGACATCTGTCGAACGTCTCTGAGTGTGCCTTGATTCCTGACAAGAAAAGGTGAGTTGTCAGTGTGTTTCCGATCGCCTACCCTTCTCCAGAAGTGTGCACTCGTACACTCCCAACGTATTCCCTAACACCAGAGGGGGGAGGGTACAAGTGCACACTTTGGGAGAAGGGTAGATCATCAGAATGTAACCTTCCTGTTATCAAAATTGACCACAGAAAGCCTTTGTCTGTTTGTTGTGACTAAGTGATTTATACATGAGTTATAACTCTTCATGTCATTGTTTTGTTTCCTCAAATATCACATCCCACATATCTGGGTATAGGGCTGGGAATAGGGCCGGGTATAGGGCCGGGAATAGGGCCGGGAATAGGGCCGGGTATAGGGCCGGGAATAGGGCCGGGTATAGGGCCGGGTATAGGGCCGGGAATAGGGCCGGGGATAGGGCCGGGGATAGGGCCGGGAATAAGGCCGGGGATAGGGCCGGGGATAGGGCCGGGTATAGGGCCGGGAATAGGGCCGGGAATAGCCAGGGACCTCACCATACCATATTACCACCATACCATATTACCACCATACCATATTACCACCATACCACATTATCACCATACCATATTACCACCATACCATATTATCACCATACCATATTACTACCATACCACATTATCACCATACCATATTACCACCATACCACATTACCACCATACCATATTATCACCATACCACATTACCACCATACTGAGGGAACATATTGCTCACTACTCTTTTTGTTTTCCCCATGGGAGGAACCACACGCTTGTTTACATGTCTGGACTGTTGTTTCAGTCCTTAACCATGTCTCTGGACTGCACTCGTCACAGTATTTCTCTGCATTCAAATTGCTATCCATAAAATGCAATTGTGTTCTCTGTCCGTAGATTATTCATGCCCATACCATAAACCCACTGCCACCATGGGGCACTCTGTTCACAACGTTGACATCAACAAAACGCTCACCCATACGACGCCGTACACGTAGTCTGCGGTTGTGAGGCCGGTTGGACGTACTGCCAAATTCTCTAAAATTACTTTGGAGGTGGCTTATGGTAGAGAAATTAACATTCTATTCCCTGGCAACAGCTCTGGTGGACATTCCTGCAGTCAGCATGCCAATTGCACGCTCCCTCAAAACTTGAGACATCTATGGCATTGTGTTGTGTGACAAAACTGCACATTTTAGAGTGGCCTTTTATTGTCCCCAGTACAAGGTGCACCTGTGTAATGATCATTCTGTTTAATCAGCTTCTTGATTATGCCGCACCTGTCAGGTGGACGGATTATCTTGGCAAAGTAGAAATACTCACTACCAGGGATGTAAACAACATTTGTGCACAATTATTATTAAACAATTTTTTAATATATTTTTATTCAAGTTTTACAAAATGTACATGAATGTAAGTACAAGGATTTTACCATATCCTAACCACCCTCCCTCCCTTCCTCCCTCCGCACAACACATCCAAAAATAGCTATCAAGAGACATGGCTGTAGGTTCATTTCAAGCACCTCAGATAAAACATTTACAATAGAATCCCAGTAATGTTGTAGTTTAGAGTATCGAATAAACATGTGACTAAGGTCACCATACTGGTGAGACATGACCACTATCACACTCATCATTTTACATTTGGATATATTTCAGACAATCAAAATTTGGAAAAATACACTCTTATGTAAAACCTTAAATTGTATGAGACCAAGACAGGCACAAGATGTAGTGGATCTCTACTCTATCAATCTCCTCATCTCTCCACTCCTGTGTATATTTTACATTTACATTTTAGTCATTTAGCAGACGCTCTTATCCAGAGCGACTTACAGTAGTGAATGCATACATTTTATTTCATGCATTTTTTTTGTACTGGCCCCCCCGTGGGAATCGAACCCACAACCCTGGCGTTGCGCACACACCATGCTCTACCAACTGAGCCACAGTGTAAATTCAACACCCTTTTTCCCCCCAGTCCCAAGCAGATTTAGTTTTGTTGGTGGAGTGTTTGTCCGTTGACATAAGACACAGATAGATGTGAGACATCACTGTTTTCTGTCGAGGTAATAGAGTCAATAAACCATCCCAGGGTTGGCGATGGGGGTGGAGCAGGGAAGGCAAAACATTGACAGGAGACTCGTTTCAAGGTAACGGAAAAAAGTCAGATGGAGGCAAAGAGTGTTTAAAGGCCAAGTTGAGAAAACTAGAAAAACATTTTTTTTTTACATATAGGGCTGGGAAGGACTTAATACCTTTCATTGTTCAGTGAGATAAAGCATTATCTATTAGATAAGGACTTAAAACCATTCATTGTCCAGTGAGAGAAAGCATTATCTATTAGATAAGGACTTGAAACCTGTCATTGTTCAGTGAGATAAAGCATTATCTATTAGATAAGGACTTAATACCTTTCATTGTTCAGTGAGATAAAGCATTATCTATTAGATAAATGCATGGTATTTACCAATACTAAACACTCTGAAAACCATGTCATTAGTACCTTGGCTAAATGCATGGTATTTACCAATACTAAACACTCTGAAAACCATATCATTAGTACCTTGGCTAAATGCATGGTATTTACCAATACTAAACACTCTGAAAACATTAGTACATTGGCTAAATGCATGGTATTTACCAATACTAAACACTCTGTAAACCATGTCATTAGTACCTTGGCTAAATGCATGGCATTTACCCATATAAACACTCTGAAAACATTAGTACCTTGGCTAAATGCATGATATTTACCAATACTAAACACTCTGAAAACATTAGTACATTGGCTAAATGCATGGTATTTACCGATACTAAACACTCTGAAAACCATGTCATTAGTACCTTGGCTAAATGCATGGTATTTACCAATACTAAACACTCTGAAAACCATATCATTAGTACCTTGGCTAAATGCATGATATTTACCAATACTAAACACTCTGTAAACATTAGTACATTGGCTAAATGCATGGTATTTACCGATACTAAACACTCTGAAAACCATGTCATTAGTACCTTGGCTAAATGCATGGTATTTACCAATACTAAACACTCTGAAAACCATATCATTAGTACCTTGGAAGGACATTCTATAGAGCAAGTTAAAACGTACAAATATCTGTAAGTTTGGGTGGATGGGAATTTTAGTTTCGCCACCACCATGTAGAGAACCTTGTCAGGGAAACTCCAGCTTCATGGTTTTTATTTACCGGCACAAAAGCTTGTTTCTCCTTTGCCGAGAGAAAGGATTTGATTTGTTGCACTTTTCACTCTGTATCTATGGTGATGCTATTCATGTACCTGTCTCCAGCTCTACTCTGAAGGGTGTTGTCTCTGTGTATCATGCAGCTCTTCGTTGTGTCACCAATCAGAGACGTGTAACTCACCATTGTGATCTCTACAGTCCTCTAAAGGAGTTTTGGCGCAGGTACAGCCGACTAGCGCTTGCTAACTTTACCTACACTATCAAATCGAGTCAAATATTGATAAAATATTGTACTAAAATAATATTGCGATATATAATTATAGATTTTTTCCCCCATCACTAGATGGTTTGATTTTCCCCCATCACTAGATGGTATGATTTCCCCCATTACTAGATGGTATGATTCCCCCCCATCACTAGATGGTATGATTCCCCCCCATCACTAGATGTTATGATTCCCCCATCACTAGATTGTATGATTTCCCCCATCACTAGATGGTATGATTCTTCCCCCATCACTAGATGGTATGATTCCCCCATCACTAGATGGTATGATTTCCCCCATTACTAGATGGTATGATTCCCCCCCATCACTAGATGGTATGATTCCCCCCCATCACTAGATGGTATGATTCCCCCATCACTAGATGGTATGATTTCCCCCCATCACTAGATGGTATGATTCCCCCATCACTAGATGGTATGATTCCCCCATCACTAGATGGTTTGATTTCCCCCCATCACTAGATGGTATGATTTCCCCCATCACTAGATGGTATGATTTTCCCCATTACTAGATGGTATGATTCCCCCATCACTAGATGGTATGATTTTCCCCATTACTAGATGGTATGATTTCCCCCATCACTAGATGGTTTGATTTTCCCCCATCACTAGATGGTATGATTCCCCCCATCACCAGATGGTATGATTCCCCCCCATCACTAGATGGTATGATTCCCCCCATCACTAGATGGTATGATTTCCCCCATCACTAGATGGTATGATTTCCCCCATCACTAGATGGTATGATTTCCCCATCATAGGGCTCTGGTCTAAAGTAGTGCACTATATAGGGAACAGGGATCCATAGGGCTCTGGTCTAAAGTAGT